>NW_026617425.1:0-17322 GCF_000801105.2 Raphanus sativus | reverse complement strand
GGAGATTTTATTCAACTTCCTGGTTACTCTCACTGATTAGTGGTTCCAAATAAGCTTCTTTAGATCGTGGTTCATCCTGGTTTGATAAGAATCATGAAGATATTTGCCATATGTCCGAACAGGCTAATCTGGAATCATCTGGATTAGAAGTGGGATATCTTCTTTGCTCACAACAGTTATGAGATTTATTCAACTTCCTGGTTAATCTCCACTGATTAGTGGTTCCAAATAAAGCTTCTTAGATCGTGGTTCATCCTGGTTTGATAGAGAATCATGAAGATATTGCCATATGTCCGAACAGGCTAATCTGGAATCATCTGGATAGAAAAGTGGGATATCTTCTTGCTCACAACAGTTATGAGATTTATTCAACTTCCTGGTTATTCTCCACTGATTAGTGGTTCCAAATAAAGCTTCTTAGATCGTGGTTCATCCTGGTTTGATAAGAATCATGAGAGATATTGCCATATGTCCGAACAGGCTAATCTGGAATCATCTGATAGAAAGTGGGATATCTTCCTACTCACAACTCCTATGAGATTTATTCAACCTTCTGGTTATTCTCCACTGATTAGTGGTTTCAAATAAAGCTTCTTAGATCGTGGTTCATCATGGTTTTGATAAGAATCATGAAGAAATTGCCATATGTCTGAACAGGCTAATATGAAATCATCTGGATAAAAAGTGGGATATCTTCTTACTCACAAACTCCTATGAGATTTATTCAACTTCCTGGTTATTCTCCACTGATTAGTTGTTCCAAATAAAGCTTCTTAGTGTGAGTTTTGATAGAATTAGAGAATTAAAGAGAATAGATTTGTGACATTGTGACAAGTGTGAAGTGAGTATTGGCGAGAGAAAGAGAGACAAAGAGAATGAAACACTTCACTTGATATATTTGGTTCATGTTACAAGTCTTTAAATAGACTAAGAGTATAAAACTAAGACAAGTTGACAAAGGTTAAACAATAAAGAAAATGGCTCTGATCTTGCGCAGTGGCTCGTCCAGCCTTGGTTGGATAGTGACAGGTGATAACGGCTCCTTCTCTCTTCTTCTCACCCCGTGACTCTGTCCTTCAACGTCTCTCTGCTCCTTTTGTCGATACCATCTCTTATTTGAATAATCAAATAGCTCCCTTCCTTCTCAAGGTAACAAGTGACTTGGCTTCTTAAGCTAAGTTAGGTCTCTCTTAGACCAAACTGTACAGACAAGATTCTACTTGCTTCCTTGATCACTCCAGGCGCTTCTCTTCATCTTAGCTATCACACTTATCTCTTTTATTTCTTCATCTCAACACTCCCCCTCAAGCATGACCATGTGGAACAAGTCATGCTTGGAAGACCATGAAGCATTCCCTCATTAAAACCTTGATATGCAAAACCAGTGGGACAAAAACATATCAAGGAAAGAGTAGAACACTTCAATGGCGAGGGGATTATTGAGATGAAAGATCCACAAGTCCAAGCTTTGAAAGAATGAACTCGCAGACCTTAGAGCTTGCAGCCTTAGTGAAGATATCAGCTAGCTGGTCTTCACTTCTGGGTAGCATGGAAGATGATTCTCTGCTCAAACCGCTTGCCTCACCTTATGGCAATCAACTTCAATGTGTTTAGTCCTTTCATGGAACACATTGTTAGATGCTATGTGATTGCCGCTTGGTTGTCACAGTGCATGGTGATTGGAGATGAGGGTTTCTATGCCCAAGTCTTGGAGAAGATTTCTGATCCAAAATAAGCTCACTTGTAAGGCTTTCTCATGGCTCTGTATTCAGCTTCAGCACTTGAACATGAACACAATCTTTTGCTTCTTGCTTTTCCAGGTTACCAAGTTTCCTCCAATGAATGTGCAATATCCAGTTAGTTGATCTCCTATCAACTCTATCCCCTGCCCAATCAGCATCACAGTAGCCTACTATCTCTGTGCTCTTGTTGCATTCCCATCCATACTCCCTGTCCTGGTGCCTCTCTTAGGTACCTTAGTATCCTTTCCACCATATTTCCAATGATGCATCTTGGAGCTTGCATATGTTGCGTCACTTTGATTAACTGCAAAACACACGTCTGGCCTTGTTATGGTGAGGTAGATAAGCTTTCCAAGCATTCTTCTGTAGTGCTTGACATCAGTGTATGGTTGATTGTCAATCTCCCCCTCACACATCACTTTATACCCATCTCCAGGTGGTGTCTTTGCAGCTCTCCTCCTAGATCACCAGCCTCTTTCAGCAAATCCAATGTATATCCTTTGAGAATAAGAAACAATCCTTCCTTGGATCGACATATCTCAATGCCTAGGAAATATTTGAGCTCTCCCAAATCCTTGATATCAAATGATGACTTGAGATATCCCTTGGTTGCAAGTATCCCCTTTTTATCACGCCAGTGATGATGATATCATCCACATAGACCAAGATCACAATGATTCCCTTCTTGCTGGTGAGAGTGAACAAGGTGTGATCAGCTTCTGACTTCACAAAACCTCTCCCATTAAGTGTGGTGCTTAGCTTGTGATACCAGGCCCTAGGTGATTGCTTCAGACCATAGATGGCTTTCTTCAATCTAAGCACATATCCATGCTTCACTAGATGCTCTAAACCAGGAGGTGGCTTCATGTATACTTCATCTTCCAACTCTCCTTGTAAGAATGCATTCTTCACATCCATTTGCCAGAGATCCCATTCTAGATTCACTGCCAATTGATAAAACTATCCTGATTGTATGTAACTTTGCAACTGGTGCAAAGGTATCCAGATAGTCATCTCCATAACTCTGAGTGAAGCCTCTTGCTACCAATCTTGTCTTGCGCCTCTCTACTGTACCATCAGCATTGTATTTGATAGTGAAGATCCAGCGACTTGTTACTGCCCTCTTGCCTTTGGGTAGCTCTGATTCATACCAGGTGTCATTGATGATCATAGGATTACTTTCACAACCCACTGATTCTCTCCACTCAGCATGCTCCATTGCTTCTTCAAGGACCTAAGGATGTATTCCTGATCCAATTCCCCAATAAACACCACATGTTCTTGCGGATACTGAGCTAGAGAGCATACTGCTTGTATTGGGTGTGCTACAGCTTGAGAGTTGAAGTAGACTCTGTTGTTTTTCCAGTTTTGTTGGGTCAAAAACGGTTATCTCGAAATCAACGGCTAAGTCTATTTGTCATACGAAAAACCTTCCGAAAAACGAACACGAACACCGTGAACCGAAGGAGCCGAGCAGTCGACCCTGGCCTTGGCCGTGGCCGCCGGGCGGCTAGCCCCGTGCTGGCCGTGGCCGCCGGCGGCTAGCGCCCGTGCTGGCCGTGGCCGCCGGGCGGCTAGCCCCGTGCTGGCCGTGGCCGCCGGCGGCTAGCGCCCGTGCTGGCCGTGGCCGCCGGGCGGCTAGCCCCGTGCTGGCCGTGGCCGCCGGCGGCTAGCGCCCGTGCTGGCCGTGGCCGCCGGGCGGCTAGCCCCGCGTTGGCCGTGGCCGCCGGCGGCTAGCGCCCGTGCTGGCCGTGGCCGCCGGGCGGCTAGCCCCGTGCTGGCCGTGGCCGCCGGCGGCTAGCGCCCGTGCTGGCCGTGGCCGCCGGGCGGCTAGCCCCGTGTTGGCCGTGGCCGCCGGCGGCTAGCGCCCGTGCTGGCCGTGGCCGCCGGGCGGCTAGCCCCGTGCTGGCCGTGGCCGCCGGCGGCTAGCGCCCGTGCTGGCCGTGGCCGCCGGGCGGCTAGCCCCGCGTTGGCCGTGGCCGCCGGCGGCTACCGCCCGTGCTGGCCGTGGTCGCCGGGCGGCTAGCCCCGTGCTGGCTCGGGTCTTCGGATGACGATCTTTCGTACACGAATCCCAGTCCCCGGCCATCGGAAGTCTGTATTTCGAGTCTTTCCCAAGTCCTCGCAGGACGAATCATTGAGATTCCGCATACGAAACTCCGGTTCTTACTCCAATCTAGGACCGTCGGGAAAACTTCGGAAACTCGTAAGGTATCGACAGGAAGGAAGATCTTAAATTCTTCGTACGAAACAGCGATGGTTATCTTAAGACACCACTCGTCTCAACTCTACGAACGAATGAAGAACTTCCGGAGAGATCGTAGAAAACCACGGAAGTCCTGGAAACGGCCCGAAAGGGACCAAACACGATCGGACAGTCCGTTTACGATTATCTAAGATAGATACGACGATTTACGTTTATCTTTACATAACAAGATAAATGTTAAATTTCCGGAAGGATAAAATGTCAAGTTTCCCGAAAAGCATGGAGGCCGACGAAAATGGAAAGAAGCCCGCCCTGCGGCCCAGAAGAAGGTTAGACCGTCATAAGGAGGAGTATATAAAGGAGCTTTGGGAGAGGAAGAAAGGCAGAGCAAAAAATCTCAGAGAGAGAGCAAATCCGAAACTTAGGGACTTAGAGAATTCCTGCTAGCTTAGGACTTAGGAGTTAGACTAGCGGAGCAAAGCTTAGAACGTTTTGTCTCCTTTATTTCCGTCGTTTTTCGCTTCAGCGTTTCTCTACTTCCCTTTTTCGGAAGAATATTGTACCATCTATTCAATAAAACGCCTTAGTGCAATTTTTCCGCTACGTTGCTTTATTCTATCAATTTCGTTTGGTTATCGCAGAGAATCCGAGCCTTCAGGGAAAACTAGGTTTACTTAGTTTTCCTTCGATTTACTTAACTAAAATCGACAGTGCGAATTTCGGTTCCCACAGTTTGGCGCTAGAAGGAGGGGGGGTCGGATTCTCTTACTCAAAAACCTACGATTGGTAACAACAGCATGGCCACATCACCTGTCCGCAACATCGTGTCATTCGGGGACAGAGCAACGGCTGATCAAGCCAAACCTCATGACGAACTCCTCGTTATCAGACTAACGATCCAGGACATTGACGTAGCGAGAATATTGGTCGACACCGGATGCTCGACCAATATTATATATAAAACACCCTCGAGAGAATGGGAATCGACCTGAATGCTATCACGGACGATCCCAATCCGATAATCGGACTCTCAGGAAACATCACAATGACCCTCGGCTCGGTCGACCTTTCGGTCAGAGCCGGGAGCGTCACAAAGACGGCAGAATTTTTGGTAGTCGACGGTCCAGCAGCATATAACGCGATCGTCGGGACTCCGTGGTTAAATTCCATGCGAGCGATCCCCTCGACTTACCATCTGTGCCTCAAATTTCCGACCCTCTCCGGAGTGGAAACGATACAAGGAGATCGTAAAGCACCGCAAGTCTGCTTGACCGCCGGGTTAAAACGGAAAAACTCTGAGCCCGAAACTAAACCAAAAAAGCAAGCAACCCACGAACCAGCATCGCAGGACCCTCCAGAAATCTTCTGGCAATCGCAAAGAGCTGAGGTCCTGGAAGGGAAACGTGAGCCCACTTGCGAACCTGTAATTTCGGTCTGCCTCGATGAGACTAACCCAGAGCGGTGCGTAGAGATTGGAGCCAATCTTCGCGATCCGTTGAAAGCAGAACTCATCGCATGTCTCAAGAAGAACCTTAACACGTTCGCTTGGGCTGCGGAAGATATGCCGGGAATCGACATTAACATAACATGTCACGAACTCAACATTGATCCAACCCACAAACCCGTAAAACAAAAGAGGCGAAAGTTAGGCCCCGAACGGGCAACTGCGGTCAATGAGGAAGTCGAGAGACTCCTCAAAGTTGGATCAATAACAGAAGTAAGATATCCCGACTGGCTCGCCAATCCCGTCGTCGTCAAGAAAAAGAACGGGAAATGGCGAGTATGCGTTGACTTTACCGATCTCAACAAAGCGTGCCCGAAGGATTGTTTTCCGCTTCCGCACATCGACCGTCTAGTCGAGGCGACCGCAGGAAACAAACTCCTATCGTTCATGGACGCGTTCTCCGGTTACAATCAAATCATGATGAATCCCGAAGATCGCGAGAAGACGGCATTCATTACCGACCGAGGAACCTATTGCTACAAAGTAATGCCCTTCGGTCTTAAGAACGCCGGCGCCACGTATCAGCGACTCGTCAATCGAATGTTTGCCGAGCAACTCGGAAAAACCATGGAGGTGTATATCGACGATATGTTGGTAAAATCTCTCGACGAACGCGATCACGTGATCCACCTAGAGGAATGCTTTGAGAGGTTGAACCAACACAACATGAAACTCAACCCATCAAAATGCAGATTCGCCGTGGCGTCGGGAGAATTTCTCGGTTACCTCGTAACATTCCGCGGAATTGAAGCCAATCCGAAACAAATCAACGCACTGATAGAGATGGCCTCCCCGAGAACCAAGCGGGAAGTCCAGAGGCTGACCGGACGAGTCGCGGCCTTAAACCGATTCATCTCGCGATCCACGGATAAGTGTCTCCCCTTCTACGAAACCTTAAAGGGGAATAAAAAGTTCGAGTGGTCAGAGGATTGCGAGAAAGCTTTCCAACAGCTGAAGCAGTATCTGGCCACCCCTCCTATCCTCGCAAAACCCGTAGTCGGAGAGCCCCTGTTCCTCTACATCGCAGTATCCACATCAGCAGTCAGTGGCGTCCTGATTCGAGAAGAATTCGGAGAACAGAAACCGGTCTTCTACATTAGTAAAACATTACTAGATGCCGAAACTCGGTATCCGCTGATGGAAAAATTGGCACTCGCTGTCATAACTTCGGCAAGAAAACTTAGACCGTATTTCCAATCTCATACCATCGTGGTACTTACCACCTTTCCGTTACGGACGATTCTACACAGTCCAAGCCAGTCTGGTAGACTCGCGAAGTGGGCGATCGAACTAAGCGAGTACGATATCGAATATCGTCCGAAGACCTGCACGAAATCGCAGGTACTCGCGGACTTCTTGGTAGAATTACCCACGACGGATTTGACTAACGAGGATCCAGGGTCAACATGGGATCTCCATGTCGATGGATCTTCGACCAAGCAAGGATCTGGAATCGGGATCCGGCTCACCTCGCCGACAGGAGAAATCCTCGAGCAATCATTCCGCTTGGATTTTCATGCATCCAACAACGAAGCAGAATACGAGGCGCTAATTGCGGGCCTGCGACTGGCCCAGGGGCTGAAGATCCAAAACATTCACGCTTACTGCGATTCTCAGTTAGTCGCAAACCAGTTCAGCGGAGAATACGAAGCAAGGGATGAAAGGATGAACGCATATCTGAAGGTCGTCCAAGACCTGGCCCACGATTTTCAGCAATTTGCGCTAACCAGGATTCCCCGCTCGGAAAACGTCCAAGCTGACGCTTTAGCCGCTCTCGCCTCAAGCTCGGATCCAGGGCTTAAGAGAATAATTCCCGTCGAATTCATAGAGCATCCAAGCATCGGACCGCCGGTGATCGCCAACCTGATCAGAACACAGATCGAAGGCGCGGAAGAAAACGAAGATCAACCGGAAGACGACGCAGACCAAACAGACTATGGCTGCGACGCTCCCTGGTTACAACCTATCAAAGCCTACATCGTAGATGGTACCCTACCCGCGGAGAAATGGGCAGCCCGGAAAATAAAAATCCAGGCAGCACGATACGTAACCGTGGAAGGCGAAATCTACAAATGGCGATTCTCCGGACCTCTTATGACTTGCGCGGAAGGAGAGAAGGCGAGAAAAATCATGGAAGAAGTTCATTCCGGATCATGCGGAAACCACTCCGGCGGAAGGTCTCTCGCAACAAAAATAAAACGCCACGGATTCTACTGGCCAACTATGGTAAAGGATTGCGAGAAGTACGCTCGGAAATGCGAGAAGTGTCAGCGGCACGCCCCGACAATTCATCAGCCCGCCGAGATCCTCTCTTCTATCTCGTCTCCGTACCCTTTCATGCGATGGTCAATGGATATCGTCGGACCAATGCACAAATCAAAACAAAAACGTTTCCTGCTGGTCCTCACTGATTTCTTTTCAAAATGGGTGGAAGCAGAATCCTACGCAAGTATCAAAGACGTGCAAGTCGAGAACTTCGTTTGGAAAAACATCATAACCAGACACGGTGTCCCATACGAGATCGTAACGGACAACGGGTCCCAGTTTATTTCCACTCGATTCGAGGCATTCTGCGAAAAATGGAAAATACGACTTAACAAGTCTACTCCCAGATACCCGCAGTGCAATGGACAGGCTGAAACCATAAACAAAACCGTCCTAGACGGATTGAAAAAACGCTTGGAAGCCAAAAAAGGACGGTGGGCAGAAGAACTCGAAGGGGTCCTTTGGTCTCATCGAACCACTCCGAGACGAGCAACGGGGGAAACTCCATTCGCTCTCGTTTACGGAGCAGAATGCGTGATTCCGGCGGAAGTAGAATTCCCCGGCGTACGGGGGAGATTTCTTCCCGAACGGGAAGATCTGAACAATGCCATGCTGCTGGATAATCTTGACCTCATCAACGAGCGTCGCGACCAAGCCCTCATCCGAATTCAAAATTACCAGCAGGCCGCCGCAAAATACTACAACGCGAACGTGCGTCATCGAAGATTCAAAGAGGGTGAACTGGTCTTGCGAAAAGTCTTCCAAAACACTGCTGAACGAAACGCAGGAAAACTGGGAGCAAACTGGGAAGGACCATACAAAATCATAAAAGTCGTCCGACCAGGTTCGTACCAAATCGCGAACATGCAAGACGTAAAAATCCCGAGAACTTGGAATGCTATGCATCTCAAGAAATACTACCACTAGAGCGTAAACGTGGACAACAGAACTACGAGATGGCTTGATCCTCGAAAGAGGTACGTAGGCAACTCGCCAACCGGTGGGTTCAGCTATCCCCCCGATTTAAAAAGGGGGAGTGGGGCGCGACACCCGCACGCTCCCACAATTTTGAAAAAACCGAACTTTCGAAAACTTTCCACAATCAATTCGCCTAACGGCCTTAACAATGGATCCATTATTCATCGAATAAACCATAAAACTATCGCCCGGAAACATTCCGCGATTTCCAAAAAGCCCATAGTCCTCTATGGCATAAGAAAAACAAACTTCAAAGCACTGCGAGACGTCGCTTCGTGCCCGAACATCCGTTTTTCGATTAAAACTTTCGTACGCCTCCTAAACGGTATCATATCGTTGTTGCTGATCACAACAAACGAACTCTAACGTCCTAAACAGACAAGCCACCCAAGGGTAGGCTCTTTTACATCCGACAAGGATCCCATAGCGCGCTATACAAAAAATCCAAATTTGGTTCAGCACTTCGTAAAGGAAGTAGCTCGATTCGTGCCCATACAAATCATATAAGCCGATACCACTTCGCGGATTTTAAAACGGTACGAATCAGGTTAAAATCACGAACAGGCAAAACGAAAGCCGATTTGTCATCGCACAGCCTCAGTCTGAGAGTAAACCTAGGTCGTGCCCTAAACCCAGCCTTGCTGGTATCTTAACATCTCATAGGCAAAGCGTCAACGACGCGAGATCCCAAAACTTGTCTCTTCACTCAAGTCTGTACGTTTCCACGAATTTTCGCGTAAATCGTAAACCGCAGGAAAATCTCGCTTTGTACAAACTACGGATACGGTGATCGTCAGGGAGGCAGGAATGAGACGACAACTCACACCCTGCCCCTCTAACTTCGACAAACAGAAGTTCTAAAAACGCAAAATATTTTATAACGCGTACCGCGAATTCAATACAGCGCCCTAAAAAGGGCAGGGATTCGAAGCCACCAACGGCCAGTCCCGAAATCATACATAATGGCCAACCAACGGCCGAAATATAATCAAAATAAAAATCCCCTCAGGGATTGATCAACCTAGGCGTCCTCCGGGACACCGCCTTCATCCTCCGATTCACCCAAGGCAGCTTCGCCATCACCCTCGCCGACTTCCTCACCACCCTTGTCCGCAACAATTCAGCATCCTGGACCTCTGGAATTTCCGAGCCTGGGATAAGGGCACCCGAGGATGACGGGCCGGCAAGCTCCACCGCAGTGCAAGTTCCCGCCTCCTCAAAGCGCTGAATCCGCCTCTTCAGACGTCGAACTTCCGAAGACTTGCTCTTCTTCTCCTCCTTCGCTTTGAGCAGCGAGCTCACAGTCTTTCCCAGATCACGCTCGAGATCGCTGATCCTAGCTTCGAGCGTCGACGTCTGGGCAGCATGAGTGCTCTCAATCGATTGAAGCACAGCCTCGGTACGCTTCAGAGTTTCCCGCGACGAATCCAACTCCTTGGACAAGCGTGTAACCTCCAGTCCGCAATCTCCAAGCATCCCGTCGATCAACGACACAAACTGATCACACGAGAGAATGTAAGAATCAAGGGGATAGCAAAGAAAAAAGGTTTTCACGAAATACCTTGGAGCGATGCTGCGATAGTCTCGCCGAAACCTCGCCTTCCTCACTCCTAGTACACCTTTTTCTCTTCGCTGATCCGACAGCCCCAGCTCTTGAACGTCCCCTCGATGGTGGAGCAGCGTTGGATGCGGGAAGTCCCAAGACGATCTCCCTCTTTTTCTCTGGAGGAGGAGGCATGACTTCCACCGCATCCTCCGAAACCACTATCGGCGCCAAAGGAGAACCCTCCGGACGAGCCTGGACATCGGGTGCTTGCTCCGAAACAACAATTTCTCCAGCAAGCAAAGGGACATCGGGTCCAGAGGCTGGAAGTGTGGAGATCGGGACTGGAGTAACATCGGGTCCAAGAACCAAGGCCGCAGGGTCCGGAGTTAAAGTGACATCGGATCCGGGAGTCGGAACCACGGAAGTAGCACTAGGACCTGCCACGCTAGACTCCATCTCGGCACGGCGTCGCTCCATCTTTTCCTGAAAAGAACTGAACCCCTCGACGAACGTCTGCGTAAGAGCAGGAGTATCCTGCGCCGGCGAGGCCTGGTTAGCTTCACTCATTTCAACATCGGAATCCTTCTTTTCATTTGGAGAGAAAGCCATGTTTTCTGAAATTTGAGAAAAGGGGAGTGAGTGAAAAATGAGAGGGAGATGAGGTGCTACTTATAAGAAATCAAAGGTGGTAGAGTTTTTCGGAATAAAATATTCCTAGCCGAAAATTTCGATTTTCAAATCTTTCGCACACAAAATCGCTCCCGCATCTTGCATGCTGGGGGGCTAACTGTTGGGGTCAAAAACGGTTATCTCGAAATCAACGGCTAAGTCTATTTGTCATACGAAAAACCTTCCGAAAAACGAACACGAACACCCGTGAACCGAAGGAGCCGAGCAGTCGACCCTGGCCTTGGCCGTGGCCGCCGGGCGGCTAGCCCCGTGCTGGCCGTGGCCGCCGGCGGCTAGCGCCCGTGCTGGCCGTGGCCGCCGGGCGGCTAGCCCCGTGCTGGCCGTGGCCGCCGCGGCTAGCGCCCGTGCTGGCCGTGGCCGCCGGGCGGCTAGCCCCGTGCTGGCCGTGGCCGCCGGCGGCTAGCGCCCGTGCTGGCCGTGGCCGCCGGGCGGCTAGCCCCGCGTTGGCCGTGGCCGCCGGCGGCTAGCGCCCGTGCTGGCCGTGGCCGCCGGGCGGCTAGCCCCGTGCTGGCCGTGGCCGCCGGCGGCTAGCGCCCGTGCTGGCCGTGGCCGCCGGCGGCTAGCCCCGCGTTGGCCGTGGCCGCCGGCGGCTAGCGCCCGTGCTGGCCGTGGCCGCCGGGCGGCTAGCCCCGTGCTGGCCGTGGCCGCCGGCGGCTAGCGCCCGTGCTGGCCGTGGCCGCCGGGCGGCTAGCCCCGTTGGCCGTGGCCGCCGGCGGCTACCGCCCGTGCTGGCCGTGGTCGCCGGGCGGCTAGCCCCGTGCTGGCTCGGGTCTTCGGATGACGATCTTTCGTACGCGAATCCCAGTCCCCGGCCATCGGAAGTCTGTATTTCGAGTCTTTCCCAAGTCCTCGCAGGACGAATCATTGAGATTCCGCATACGAAGCTCCGGTTCTTACTCCAATCTAGGACCGTCGGGAAAACTTCGGAAACTCGTAAGGTATCGACAGGAAGGAAGATCTTAAATTCTTCGTACGAAACAGCGATGGTTATCTTAAGACACCACTCGTCTCAACTCTACGAACGAATGAAGAACTTCCGGAGAGATCGTAGAAAACCACGGAAGTCCTGGAAACGGCCCGAAAGGGACCAAACACGATCGGACAGTCCGTTTACGATTATCTAAGATAGATACGACGATTTACGTTTATCTTTACATAACAAGATAAATGTTAAATTTCCGGAAGGATAAAATGTCAAGTTTCCCGAAAAGCGTGGAGGCCGACGAAAATGGAAAGAAGCCCGCCCTGCGGCCCAGAAGAAGGTTAGACCGTCATAAGGAGGAGTATATAAAGGAGCTTTGGGAGAGGAAGAAAGGCAGAGCAAAAAATCTCAGAGAGAGAGCAAATCCGAAACTTAGGGTCTTAGAGAATTCCTGCTAGCTTAGGACTTAGGAGTTAGACTAGCGGAGCAAAGCTTAGAACGTTTTGTCTCCTTTATTTCCGTCGTTTTTCGCTTCAGCGTTTCTCTACTTCCCTTTTTCGGAAGAATATTGTACCATCTATTCAATAAAACGCCTTAGTGCAATTTTTCCGCTACGTTGCTTTATTCTATCAATTTCGTTTGGTTATCGCAGAGAATCCGAGCCTTCAGGGAAAACTAGGTTTACTTAGTTTTCCTTCGATTTACTTAATTAAAATCGACAGTGCGAATTTCGGTTCCCACAAGTTTGATGCTGGCTGTCTGATTCTAGAGCTTCTTCTTGGCTGTGCCTGATGTGGATTATCTTCAGATATTACTGGTTCACTCTGCTGCTGACTTGTGCCCACAACTGTCTCCTCTTGAGTGCTGTGATGTTGCTCCCTTGAGCTTGAGGCTCAGCTTGATCATGATCGCTGAACTGTCCTCTAGAGTTGGTTCAGCTTGATTCTCCCCTTCAGGATCAAGGTGAGTGACCTCCAAGTTATCATCATTACCTCCTTATCCTTCTGGTATTGGTGTTGGTTCATGGACACCGGTTGACCTCTCACTAGGTAGCCTGATGCCAAGACTCTCCATAACCCTCCTTAGATTGCTGGCTCTATCTGAAGCGGATTGAGACAGATTCTCCAAATCCTCCCAACTACTCCCATCATGGTAACCCTTGGACTCAATGAACTTAACATCCCTTGAGATTAAGACCCTCCTGGTTGTGAGGGATTAAACTCACCTCCTGGTTTTGAGATCAGGTTAAGATTAGGGAAAGATAACGTGGGCTGAATCCCGTAAGAACTTTGTAGAATTAATGAATGATTTATTGATATTTTTGTAAGAATTGTTTACAAGAGATGTTTATAACGTTTACAAGAAAAGTAATGAATTTGAGAGCTATTGCTTATGAATCGTAAGAATGCGGATCCCTTGATTATTGTTTGATGTCTTCTTTAAATAGCCTCAGGTCCCGCATGATCGTAGCCAACTGGTTCCCGAGATCCCCTCCGTGATTTGAGGGATTTGTAACAGCTCCCCTTTGACCGGGTCCTGCGCCTATTTATTTGTCCACGAGCTACCTCTTTGACCGGGTCCTGCGCCTGTTTACTTGTCAACGAGCTGCCTCTTTTCCTTGACCTCTCTGATGAACATCTCCACCTCACAGCCTCCGGATCTAACTTAGCTGTTTTTGAAGATTGAATTCATGATGGGCCTTTCGCGGCCCGTTATCATTTTTATTGTCTATCACTAGCTAGGGGGTCATATTTGGGCCCAACAGTTGCCCCCAGCTTTCGAGATAAGATTCCTTATCTCGGAAGCTAGACCTAGCCGCCGAGCATCAATCTTTTTGTTGAGATCTCGAGCAACAGTTATCTTTATTGAAGATTTCTTTTGCTTAATCTGATGGCTACGATTGCGTATGAAAAGGAGCAAGTATCCGACTTCTCGGCCAGCAAGCTTCCCATTCCTCAATTCTCAGAGAGTTCAGGTACTTTCGAGATTAACATGTTTAATCTATCCTTTTCCGGAGAGTATGGTTCTAACTTAGGTTTGGTGGGTCCTGATTCAGCTCCAGTCGAGACGTCCCAGATGGGCGATGACAAGGAGGCAGATGAGGGAGATCCAGCCAAAGAAAGAGATCCAGTCGAGGGAGACAAGGATGTCTGGATGAGCTCCCGTGATAATGATGGCTAAGAGCTGCGGCTCTTTTTGAATTGTAATGTTGCTTTTCATGACTTTTGCCCAATGGGCTTTGTTTACGTTTCAGACTTATAGCCTGAGGAGGCTTTTAAACCTTAGGGTCTTCTGAACCCTCGTTAGCCTAGGAGGCTTTTAAACTCTTTTATTCAAATTTCGATTTTTTTTTGTATTAAGTCATTTGACTTGGTTTGATCGTTTCTTGGATGAGATTGACTTTTGTCAAGTGGAAGTTTTGGTTTTGGACATGTATCGTGATTATTATATACAATGTCCAATGACTTATCAGGTCTCGAAGATTTCGAGTACATTCGATTACGAGGATCCTTAGAAGGAGTTCCTGAAACATTGAGATTAGCTCAGGGTTTTTAGGAACTACTCTGAAGACCTTAGGAGGGGGTTCATGGGAACCTGAATTCTTGTGTGGGATTTTAAGACCCATTGAAGTTTGCTTAGGATTTTAAGACCTTTTGAGATTTGATAAGGATTTTAAGACCTTTTGAGATTTGATAAGGATTTTAAGACCTTTTGGGATTTGATAAGGATTTTAAGACCTTCTGAGGTTTAATAAGGATTTTAAGACCTTTGTGATTTGATGAGGATTTTAAGACCTTGGAGATTTGATAAGGATTTTAAGACCTTGGAGATTTGATAAGGATTTTAAGACCTTGGAGATTTGATAAGGATTTTAAGACCTTGGAGATTTGGTAAGGATTTTAAGACCTTGGGTCCAGGTTCGTCGAGACCTGATATTGCTTGAAGGATTTTAAGACCTTCGAGGTTACTAAGGATTTTAAGACCTTGGGTCCAGGTTCGTGGAGACCTGAGTTTGTTGGAAGGATTTTAAGACCTTCGAGATTACTGAGGATTTTAGGTTCACGTTGACGGAGACCTGAATTTGTTCGAAGGGTTTTAAGACCTTAGGTTCAGGTTCACGGAGACCTGAATTTGTTCGAAGGGTTTTAAGACCTTAGGTTCAGGTTCACGGAGACCTGAATATATTCGAGGGTTTTAAGACCTTAGGTTCAGGTTCACGGAGACCTGAATTTATTCGAAGGGTTTTAAGACCTTAGGTTCAGGTTCATTGAGACCTGAATTTGTTCGAAGGATTTTAAGACCTTAGATTCAGGTTCATTGAGACCTGAATTTGTTCGAAGGGTTTTAAGACCTTAGGTTTCAGGTTCACGGAGACCTGAATTTATTCGAAGGGTTTTAAGACCTTAGGTTCAGGTTCACGGAGACCTGGATTTATTCGAAGGGTTTTAAGACCTTAGGTTCAGGTTCACGGAGACCTGAATTTATTCGAAGGGTTTTAAGACCTTAGGTTCAGGTTCATTGAGACCTGAATTTGTAAAAAAGTCAAGGTATCGGAGATAATTGCTTTATTGATAATAGGATACATGGTATCACAATAATCATACAATCGCTGTTTGGGCTATATGTTCTCAAACATATGCCCCCTTTCGCCATGGTGGAAAGAGTGTTAAAATGAGATTGGGGTTACACTCATGACACAATTGCCTACGTACCCATTCAAGGGGTCAAGCCTAACGTAATTCGAGGAATTTAAGTACCAAATGATAGTATTTCTTCAGATTTGTGGCATTCCACGATCTGATTTCAGGTACCTTGGTTCGTACCTTCAGGAGCTTATAGACGCCAGGTCGTACCACGTAGACAATCCGATAAGGACCTTCCCAATTGGTCCTTAGTTTCCCAGCATCTGGTTCCTTGGTTCATTCGAAAACTTTCCTAAGTACTAGGTCACATACAACGAATTGTTGGGGCCTGACTTTGGAATTGTAATGTCGGGCCATTGCTTGCTGATAGTTTTGAATCCGAAGCAAAACTTGGTCTTGTCGTTCCTCGATTAAATCGAAGCTGTCTGATAAGAGCTGGTCGTTAGCTTCGGGATCAGACGTACAGAGCTCTCGACGGAGGCTCCCAGTGGAGGTTTCCGCCGGAACGACAGCTTCCTTTTCGTAGGCTAAAGAGAAAGGGGTTTCCTCTGTAGCCTTTCTAGGGGTGGTTCGTCATGCCCAAAATACTTCAGGTATCTTTTCAGACCAGGTTTTCTTTTTGGTTCCGAGGCGTTTCTTGAGGTTTGCTAATATTGACTTATTAGCAGCCTCCGCCTGACCGTTGCCTTGAGGTCGTCGAGGTGTTTGAGAAGGTAGGGCGGATATTCCACTTGTCGCAAAATGCTTTGAAGTCGCGAGAAATGAAATGTCCTCCATTGTCGGTACGATCTCATACAGGACGCCGTGGCGGTAGACAATGTCTTTCCACACAAATCCTTCGACTTCGAATCTAGTTATCTGTTGGAAAGTTTCAGCTTATATCCACTTCGTGAAGTAGTCTGTCAAGACCAAGAGGAAGCGTAGCTTCTGCCTTCCTCTTCCTGACGTTATGAGTGGTTTTACGATGTCCATGGACCACCTCATGAACGGGTACTGAGCGGGTATTGAGGATAATTTTTCCGCAGGCTGATGTATAATCGGTGCATGCCTTTGGCATTTATCACATGAAGAGGAGTAAACCTCGCAGTCAGCTATAATGGTGGGCCAGAAAATAACCCTGTCTTTTGATTCGGATAGCTAGAGCTCTGCCCCAGAGTGGTTTCCTCTGGAGCATGCATGCATTTCTTTCATAAGATGATAGCATCGAGGCCATGGACGCATTTTAGGTAAGGTCCGGAAATGCTTCGTTTATGGAGGGCTGACTTGATTATGCAGTATCTTGCGCTTAATGCTTTAAGTTTTCGGGCCTCCCACTTATTGGAGGGGATCTTACCCTACAAGATGTACTGCATGATCGGTATTCTCCAATCCTCTCTCCCAATGATTTTTTCATGAAGAGATGAGGGCGGGTCTTGTTCAGGTCCCTGAGTGTCGTGACCTGATATGTCTTGTTCAGGTCCCTGAGTGTCGTGACCTGATGTCTTATTGCCCCCGGAGATATTGGTTGGATTAGGCTCGAAGGAGTCTGAATTCTGAGGAATATCTCCAGTTCTGGTGTTGTTTTACGGAGTCTAGGTCGTTTCTTCGGATGCGCTTTCAAAAGCAGAACGACTCCTGGTCCTGGCTGCGTGGACAGGTGAATCCGAGGTCTGGATCTTGCCCCCGGAGGTATGCTTTTTAAAGCTACGAATTCTGGTTTTTGGGAACCAGTACGTTGTAAGAACTTGGGTTGCTACCGTCTGGGGGTAGCTACCTTCCGTTGCTCTTTGGCTTGCTATCGATCTCAGCTTTGTAGCGTCGATATATTTTGCTTTTCGATTCCCTT
>NW_026617424.1:0-17333 GCF_000801105.2 Raphanus sativus | reverse complement strand
AAAATCTAGTTATATATTAGAAAAAATTGGCAAATTGGGCAAATCGCAAGTTTGAAATTAGGGAATTGGGCGACCTCAAGTTTAAATTAGCCAATTGGGCAACTTTTTGCATTTGCCCATGTAAACTTATGTCTAAATATCCTTTGGGACCTTTGTCAGATTCATTATTTACATCTTTGCCATTTCAATTAAAATATATCTAAAATAAAATTTTGTCACATCACCTCTCTCATTCTTTAATTTGTCACACCACCTCTCTCATTCTTTTTCTCTTTCTTTCTTTTTCTCTCTCCTTCTTTTCCACACCACCAACCATCATCTACGAAAATCATCTCCCTCTCCTTCTTTTCCTCTCATCTTCTTTTTCTCTCTCATTCTTTTCTACACCACCACCTTTACAGTTAAATTAACTGAAGAAGAAAAATCATTTTTTCTTTAACTGAAGAATAAGAAACCATTACGCTCATGTACACTCCAAGCCCCTGTTTATGAAATTTATACATATGACACCTAAATGTAATATTTATACACTAAAAATGATTAAAATGAATGCTTAATATCATACAAAATACTATATATCATTTATTAATTATTAAAAGTATAAATACTAAAAATGTTTATTAAAATTTAAAAATTGATTTCTTAAAAGTAATCTAATGGGAAAAATTATCTAGGTTAGATTTCGATTTTATTGAAATTTATTGTAACTGTATTACATATTACATTCTCTTAATTGTTTGGTTTTTTAAAAAAATATTTCATTATATTTCATTATCTTTTAATAATTTAGTTTTAAAAAAATCTTTGAATAATACAAGATAATATAATGTCTATTTTCTATTAAAACATCTTATATCCATCTAAAATTCTAGTTTTCATGGCTGTGATTTTATTGAGAAAAACTAAACAATTAATAGAAAATGTCTTTTTTTTTCTATTGAAAAATTATCTAGATTTTATTTCGATTTTATTGATTTTTTTGTAACTGTATTATATATTTCATAATAAAAATATGATGTATTTTTTTAAAAGAAATCTTTCATTATATTTCATTTTAGATGTCTTTAATGTCAATTATTTATTGTTTAATCTTTAATTGTTTAGTTTTTTAATTGTTTAGCTTTTTATTATAAAAAATATTTAATTGTTTAGTTTTTTTTATTATAAGATGTATTTCACTTATTTATTTCAACATTTCATTTCTAAACAATCTTAAATTTTATATGAAAAATTATGTTGTCTAAATGAATGTGCTTCACATATATGAAAACACAATTAAACTAATATGTTAATTTATTTTATTGAATTTAATGAAAATATTTTGGTATATCAGCTTTTACAAATGAAATGTTGTTATAAATTATTTCATTGTTTTTACCACCTTTTAGTTAATTAGATCATCTATAATGAGATTGACAAAATTTTAGATTATAATACCAATAGGTTATTAGCAAAATATTTAAATTTTATATAGAGTAAAATGTGAGTTCTAAATAATTAACGTATAATTGTTTTGGAGAGCACTGTGCTCTCGTTGTATTCGTAGATGTATTTAAATTTTATACTTAATATGTATTTAAACTCTCCAATGCAATAAGGGATATAAACAAAAGGTATTCATAGATGTTATGTATTCGTACACCGATGTATTCGTATACCTTAAATATATGTATACTTATGTATACATATACTTGTGTATTCGTACACCTTAAGTATTCGATGGGTTATGTTGGTATTCGTATATTTTATGTATTTGTACACCTTATGTATACTTATGTATATGTACACCTTATGTATTTGTACATCTTAAGTATTAGATGGGTTATGTTGATATTCGTACACCTTATGTATTCGTACACCTTCTGTATACCTTAGGTATTCGTACACCTTAGGTATTTGTACACCTAAGGTATTCGTACACCTTATGTATACTTATGTATACGTACACCTTATATATTCGTACACCTTAGATATTCGTACATCTTATGTATACGTATACTTATTTCTTGAGTTATAGTGAATTAGATTGTATTAAACGTTAGGCATAGGGTTCCGGATTTACCCAAGGGTTCCAGATTGTTTCGGATTCTGGATTTACCCAATGGTTCTGGATTTACCCAAGGGTTCCGGATTTAGGATTCAAGGTTTAGAGTTTAGGATTTTAGGTTTAGTGTTTTGTTGATGATTTTTAATATTTAAGATAAATGTAGACAAATTTGTTCTTCCTACCATTTTGACAAAAAATGAAAGATCCATGTAGGTTTCCAAGTTTATTAAATTTACCCAGATTTATGAAAATTACCCATAAATTTATATAATTTTATGAATAATTTATCATTTATTTGGGTAAATTTCATAAATATGAAAGTTTCTTTTATGGGTCAAAATGTATAATTTATTCGGATTCTGGATTTACCCAAGGGTTCCGGATTTACCCAAGGGTTCCGGATTTAGGATTCATGGTTTAGAGTTTAGGAGTTTATGTTTAGTGTTTTGTTGATGATTTTAAATATTTAAGATAAGAAGTTTATGCGAGAGAATTTGGTCAAACTCAGGTTGAGTCTTAACTTCTTAAGACATAAAAATCACTAGATACTTGACATGGAGGCACCAAATTATCCTATATTTTTTGGACTTAATCTTGGTGTACCCCTAGAGTAAACCTTAAGGTTCACCAACCAATAGAAATCACTCATTTCACAATTGATATCTTTTAAAAAAGTAAACAAAATATTGTCGAGTTATATTACATTTTTAAAATAAAAATATTAAAAAATAAAAATAATAATATATGCAAAAAAAAAGATTTTTAAAAAGATTTTAATTTCGTCAACAAAACACTAAACTCTAAACTCTAAATCCTAAACCCTTGGATAAATACTAAACCCTAAATTAAAAACATTAAACCATAATAGTATTTTTAAGATTTAATGTTTTAGTGTTTAGTGTTTTTGATTTAGAATTTAGGATTATCCAAGTGTTTATGATTTATCCAAGGGTTTAGGGTTTAAAATTTATGGTTTAGGGTTTAGAGTTTAAAATTATCCAAGGGTTTAGGGTATACCCAAGGGTTTAGGGTTTAGAGTTTAGGGTTTAGAATTTAGGGTTTAGGGTTTAGAGTTTAAAATTATCCAACGGTTTAGGGTTTAGGATTTAGGGTTTAGGGTTTAGTGTTTTTTGACGATATTAAAAATAGTTTTCAAAAATTCATTTTTTGTAACAGCTATTATTTTTATTTGTTTTTATTTTATTTATTTTAAAAACATAATATAACTTAACAATATTTTCTTTTCTTTTTAAAAAAATATTAATTATGAAATACTTGATTCCTATTGGTTGGGTGAACCTAAATGTTCACTCTAGGGGTGAACCTAAGGATAACTCTATTTTTTGGGGTGAAATAGCACTATAGCGGATATCTTTTTCAATAGTTTATAAGCACGGCTCTACCTATGACTAATCAAGAACTTGGGATGATTGGAAATCTGCAGGTTGTACTCAATATGGGATTATATTGGTTTTAGCAAGTAGATATGATCCTTGAAAATTAAAGTTATTAGATCAGTTCATCGTGAAAAGTGTAGGGTTTGTCATTTTATTAACAAATTTGTCATTTCATTAACAATTTTTGTCATTTTATAAACATAAAAATTATAACGAATGCACTTTGCTGCCAGATCCCAATTTGTCATTTTATCTTTGGGAAAAAATGTAGCATTTCGTGAGTGTTTCTATTTTTGGCAAAAACAAAAAATGTGAGATCAATTTTGACCAAAAAAATGTAAAATTCACGTAGGTTTCCAAATTTATTAAATTTACCCAACTATATTAAAATTAAATGTAGACAAATTTGTTTTCCTGCCATTTTGGCAAAAAATGAAGGATCTATGAAGGTTTCCAAATTTATTAAATTTACTCAGATTTATGATAATTATCCATAAATTTACATAATTTTATGAATTATCATTTATTTGGGTAGATTTCATAAATATGAAAGTTTCTTTTATGAGTCAAAATGTATAATTTATTGGGTAACTTTCATAAATTTTAGAGTTTACATCGATTTTATATTAATTCGTATAGATTTATGTTGACTTTATATATGAAAAAATATGTATTATATTAAAAGTAGTTGCTCATATATGATTTTTAAATATTAAATCTGATCCAAAAGTTTAATGAATAAAGAATGTTTATGGGGTCCACAAAAGTTAGTTGTTAAAAGTTATTGGGAAAAAAATTATTTTTTATAGGCAAAGTGGATTTTGGGTCCCACGAAATTACTTTTCCAGCTTGCCAAGTTTAATAGGCAAAAAGGTTAAAAATGTCATAAATTTATTCTCTCTCTACTAGGTTACCCAATTGCCTAATATAAACTTGAGGTGACCCATTTTCCTAATTCAAACTTAAAAGTTGCACATTCCCCTAATTGACCCTAATTATAAACACTGCTGAATAAAAACATTTTGGACACATAGAACTAAACCAGAATTAAACCTAAACTGAACAGATATATTGGGATTCAAATAACATTAAAAATACATATTATTTAGATTAAAAAAATATTAGTTATGTTTATGAAATTTAACAAGATTTTTGAAGCCGAACTAAATTTCACCCAAACTGGTGGAGATATTTAACTTAGGAAGAGTATCTTTCCATCTAAAACAGGACACTGACATTTTTTTGCCAATAACTTTTTATTCTTCGGGAATCGTTTTTCGATATTTCAGAATATGCAAAAAACTGTAGTTACATATAAAAAGGACTAGAAGGGATGTATCGCTAACTATCCACTTTCGACATATAAGCATGCAACTATAATTTGGGTTTATACACCAATACATTTGATATACTATGGATTTTACTGGTTTTTAGCTATGTTATAAGTTTTATCTAGAGTTTTTATATTATGTTTCAAATTTATTTTAGAGACTTTTCAGGTCTAGGTATGTTTTGGAGCATTGTGGAGACACAAAGCCATCTAGAGCATAAAGATGAGGACTCGTAGCTATTCAAGAAAATATCTTCTAGTGAATGAGCTTGTATGATCTATGTTCCAACAATATCTTCTCGTGAATGGCCTGTATAAGTGGGATATTGGCAAGTATCCAATTGTGTTGTTACAGCTTCTATGTGGATTATGGATGCTTCGCTGGAGCTACAGAATTTCGTCTCAGCTCTGACGTGGGTGAATCTAAAAAATGTTCATCCTCTGTTATACACTGGATAGAATTAGTATCATAGCAAGCGGTATTGACGATCCTTTGCATACGGAAAATTAAGGCGGCATCCCTTTCACTATAGTGATACAAAAGGTCAAGGTTGAGATTTCGAGAAGTCACCTTCAAAAGCAGTGATAATTCGTGACTCTTAAGGGTACACTGTCATAATCAATGTGCCTTATCCTTCATCCTCCGAAGTGCTGCAGCTGTGGCAAGCTCGGGAATCTTCTCAATTATTTTCTAGAGCCAATAATAAGGAAAACAGTTAATCATAATATGAAGGAGAGAGCTAAGTCTCATGTACCCCAGTCAGTTGTTTAGGTGAAGATATCTGATATAAATATATTTTCTAGTGAGAATTGTGCTTCTGTTCCGCATCTCAGGTCCTGATCAAGGATAATTTTCCAGTTCCAATCCATCTGCACAAAAGGTATTAAAATATCTTCCTTCTGTTAGGGAAGCTCCTGCTACGCCTAAAATGACTCTCTTTAAGTGAAAGGTGATAAGCCAAAAAGGACAATTCAAATAATTCTTTATTGATCCAGAACTTCCTCTATTAGCTTCCCCTTAATCTAAAGTTGACAGTATTCAGAAGTTGTTGGATCATATTCAGAATGCCTCAGAGCATTGTTTGAAAGTGACTCAAGATATAGAGGAAAGTGAATTCTTACCTTCTCCAGCAGCGGTGAAGATGGCAAGAAACAGCTTTGTAGAGAGCCCTGTCTATCTTGCTTAATATCTCCTCAAGCAGTCTCAAGAATGTTTACTTCTATCTGAGGATCTCCCTTGAATAGAGGTGCTCGTCGGGTCTGAGCTCTTCTCCTTTCCATCTGTATATATGAAGATATTTTATGGAATGTCAGGGGATTTAATAGTGACTCGTCAATGTTTTGTTAAATCTTGGGTCACTAGTAATAGACCCTTGATTGATGGTATTTCAGAGACGCATGTAAATATTAAAACTGCATCCAATATTTTTTACCTCTACCTTTCCAGGTTGGAGATGGGATGATAGTTACTCTTACTCGATGATGGAGCGAATATGGGTCGTATGAGATTTAGCTTTGTATGTGGTAATCTATAAGAAATTACCTCAGTTCATAGTGTGCATGGTCTTTGATCCAACTTCTTGCTCTTTAATCAACGTGGCCTTTGTTTATGCGTTTAACCCGGAGATTCAGAGATGGGAACTGTAGAGAGATATCTTGGTTGTCAGCTCAACCTATCTTCTTTCATCTAGCCCATTTTCATTGATGGGTGACGTTAATCAATTTTTGTCTACCAATGAGCACTACTCTATCATGCATATGAGTCTTTTGTGAGTGGTATTGATGACTCAAAAGCTTGTTTGGAGGAAAATGAGCTGACTGATCTGAATACCAGAGCAGTGTTCTATATATGGACCAATCTCAGACCGGAAGACCCTTTTATAAGAAAGCTAGACATGAGGCTTTAGTGAATCCATCTTAGAACTCTCAGTTTCCAAAGTTTGTGGCTTTGTTTGATCCTTCGGGAAACTCTGACCATTCTCTCTGTTTGGTTTCTCTCTTCTCAGAGTTCTCTCATGGAAAAAAAATAAACAAAAACTATGAGAATTGGTTCTACTTTGTTTTTGTTGGGTCAGAAACTGAAGATGGCAAAGAATTGTTGTAAACAAGTCAAGAAAGAAAAATACAGCAAAATCCAACAAAAAACTAAAGATGTCTTGTCTGAATTGGAACATATTCAATTTGCACTTCTTACGTGTCCTGACTCGAACTTACTTTGTGAGGAGTTTCAAGCACAAAAACATGGCCTTTCTTTGCCTGAGTTCATGGCCTTTCTTTTCGAACTCAAGTCCAGATTTCAATCACGGAAACAAACAACTAAGGACGTCTTGTCTGAATTGGAACATATTCAATATGCATTTCTTATGCGTCCTGACTCTGTGAGGAGTTTCAAGCACATAAATATGGCATTTCTTTGCCTGAGCTCAGGAACATTTTTTTCAAACTAAAGTCCAAATTTCAATGATTATAATGTGGTGATTCGAACTCAAGATTCTTTCATCGAGAAGTTCTGCCCAATCAATCTTAGAATGTTATTTGTAGGGCAATAGAATTTATAATCAGGAGCAGATAAAGGGAATGACAATCACTTTCTTCAAGAATATTTTGGCGTCTATAAATCACGACATCACTCATATGTCTGTTGAGTATATCAGGGAAATTCATTCTTTCAAGTGTTCCTCTAATTTGGCTTCTCAATTAACTCGAATTCCCACAAATGAAGAAATCAAGGTTTCTTTCTTCAAGATGCCAAAATGCAAGGCTCATGGTCCTTATGCATGGGATATTGTCGGCTCAGATGCATGGGATATTGTAGGCTCAGATGCAATTAAGGCTGTAAGGAATTCTTCGTTTCTAGATGAATGCTCAGGAAGTTCAACACTACCACTATTGCTCATATACCTAAGATAACATGAAATGATGAGTTATCAAAATTCAGATGGGTGTCATGCTGCTCAACCGTATACAAAAGCGATTGCGAGAATGTTGAAACATTGTCTGAAACTGTTTGTTCCTGATGTGGTCCAACTCAACCAAATGGATTTCCTCAAAGACGGGTTCCTCTGTGAGAACATCCTGCTTGTCTTTGAATTGTTATATGGGTTTCATAAGAAGGGACCGTTAACTCGGGGTTGTATTCAAATAGATCAAATGAAGGCTTATGATAGTCTAAACTAAATTGGGACTTTCTTATTAGCCTTTTGACCGCATTTGACCTTCCTGCAGTGTTCATAAATTGGATAAAGGATTGTGTGTCACAACCTTCTCGTTTAGCATTGATTTAAATAGTGAACTCCTTGATTACTTCCCAAGGAAGAAGGGTACTGAGACAAGGTGGTCCAATCTCCTCGCTTCTCTTTGTATTGGTATAGATATCATGTATAAGTCCCTAGATAGAGGAGCAATGGACCTCAGTTTGGTCTTCATCCACTGAAAAATACGCCTCTGATAACTCATAAGTTTTGCGGATGACGTTTTGTTGTTCTTCGATGGTAAAGATGATTCTATCTAGCTAGGGAATTCTATCCATCCTCGATGAATTTTAAGCGCCTACTGGTCTTTCCGTAAACAAAAACAAGACTGATTTTTTCTTAGATGGTGGTGATTCAGTGAGAAATAGGATCACCGCCAATACTCATGGTCTCTTGCAAGGTTCTTTTTTGGTTCGCTACCTTGGAGTGTTAACACTACAAGAAAACACGGCCTTAGAAACGAAAATTAGCGACAAAATAATTTCCTCGTAAAATTACGTCGGCTTTACGAGGAACTTACGTGAAAAGACAATAAACACGTAATTTCATCGTTAAATAACGACGAAACGTTTTCGTCGTAAACCAAACGTAAAGTAACGTCGTTTTTACGAGGAAACTGCTTTTCGTCGTAATGAACAAGTAAAACTTAACATGTAATTAACGAGGAATATGTTTACGAGGTTTTTGTGAGTTCAACCTAATTTTAGGTGAGACACGTTTTTTATCTAGTCTACCACCCATATTTCGTCGTTAATTCGTAGTAAAATCTCACCTACCAATTTCGAATTTTCCTATAAAGATGTCATTTGTGTTTCATTTGAAACGCACCACATGCAAAAGGAAAAAAAATCTAAAAACGTGAAAGAAAAAAAATGTCCGGTGTTGGAAATTATTATGAGTTGCGGAGGTGGATGTACACGCATAGAGATGTTAACGGGAGAGTGACAAAAGAGTATCTGGAAGGACTAGAGACATTTATGCATCAAGCAAATTCTACACCGCTCGCCCAGGAAAGCGATAAGATGTTTTGTCCTTGTCGGAAATGCAACAATTCAAAACTGGGAACTCGTGAAAATGTTTGGAAGCATTTAATAAATAGAGGTTTCATGCCAAATTACTATATCTGGTTTCAACATGGAGAAGGTTATAATTATGAGAATGAAGCTAGTAGTAGTAATAGCAATTTTCAGAATGAACCGGTTGATCATTTTCATAATCAACATAGATACCATCAGGAAGAGCAGATGGTAGATAATTATGATAGGGTTCATGATATGGTAGCTGATGCATTTGTTGCTCATGATGATGATGAAGTTGAAGAACCTAACATAGATGCAAAAAAGTTTTATGAAATGTTAGATGCTGCGAATCAGCCACTTTACAGTGGTTGTAGAGAAGGTCTCTCTAAATTGTCGTTGGCTGCTAGAATGATGAGTATTAAAACTGATCATAATCTACCTGAAAGTTGCATGAATGCATGGACAGACTTGTTTAAAGAGTATTTGCCGGAAGACAATGTCTCTGCTGATTCTTATTATGAGATTCAGAAACTAGTTTATAGTCTTGGGTTGCCTTCTGAGATGATAGACATTTGCATCGACAACTGCATGCTCTACTGGGGAGATGATGAGAAGTTAGAAGATTGTCGATTCTGCAAGAAGCCACGATTCAAACCACAAGGACGAGGACGTAATAGGGTACCGTACCAAAGGATGTGGTACCTACCAATTACCGACATATTGAAAAGATTGTACCAATCTGAGGAGACTGCTGGAAAAATGAGATGGCATGCCGAGCATACTCAGACGGATGGTGAGATGACTCATCCATCAGATGCAAGAGCTTGGAAACATTTTAACAAAATAGATCCACAATTCGCTAGCAATAGCCGAAATGTGTATATGGGATTATGCACGGACGAATTTAGTCCTTTCGGTATGTCAGGGAGACAATATTCATTGTGGGCAGTCTTTATGATGCCATACAACCTGCCCCCAGATACGTGCATGCAACGGGAGTTTCTGTTCTTGACGATATTAATACCTGGTCCGAACCATCCAAAAAGGTCTCTGGATGTCTTTCTACAGCCACTGATAAAAGAGTTGAAAGATTTGTGGTCAACAGGGGTGAGGACGTACGACTGCTCAACGAAGACGAATTTTACGATGCGAGCGATGCTTTTGTGGACCATAAGTGACTTTCCTGCTTATGGGATGTTGTTTGGGTGGACTACACATGGGAGATTATCTTGTCCATATTGTAATGTAACGACAGATGCATTTCAGCTGAAGAACGGTAGGAAGACAAGTTGGTTCGATTGTCACCGTCGATTTCTTCCCATTAACCATCCTTATCGAAGAAACAAGAAATTGTTTAGGCAGAAAAGGGTTGTGAGAGACACTCCTCCTCCGTATTTAACTGGAGAACAAATTGAACAGCAAATCGATTACTACGGAGCTCAAGAAACAGTTCGTTGTGGTGGTAATTGGCATGTTCCCGGTAATATGCCTGATTATTATGGAGTTCAGCACAACTGGCACAAGAAGAGTATATTTTGGGAGTTGCCGTATTGGAAGGATCTTCTTTTGCGCCACAACCTAGATGTGATGCATATTGAGAAGAATTTTTTTGAGAACATCATGAATACAATATTGAATGTTCCTGGGAAGACAAAAGACAATCAAAAATCGAGGTTGGATTTGCCTGATATTTGCTCAAGACCCGAGTTACATATGAAAAGCAATGGACAAGTTCCTGTACCGGTATTCAGATTATCTTCAGAACAAAAGTCAGTCTTGTTCAACTGGGTTGCATCAACAGTGAAGTTTCCTGATGGGTATGTTTCAAACCTCTCTAGATATGTTGAAAAGGGCCAAAAGTTCTCCGGGATGAAGAGTCATGATTGTCATGTCTTTATGCAAAGACTACTTCCCTTTGCATTTGCGGAGCTACTTCCAACAAAAGTACATGAAGCACTTGCAGGTAATATATTATTAATACTCACACTAATGAATTTCTTAATTTATTTTTCAAAAATATGCACTAATAATTTGCTTAATTGTTTTTGGAATATACAAAGCCATTGGAGCATTTTTCAGGGATTTGAGCACTCGCACTCTTAAAGAGGATGTCGTAGAACAACTTCACGAGAACATTCCGATCTTATTGTGCAACTTGGAGATGATATTTCCTCCCTCATTTTTTGACGTCATGGAGCATTTAGCTGTCCACCTCCCGTATGAGGCATTGCTTCGAGGACCAGTACATTATGGATGAATGTATCAGTATGAGCGGGCCATGAAATATTTGAAGGGAAAGGCAAAAAACCTCGCAAAGGTTGAAGGTTCTATAATTGCTGGAAGTTTGACGGAAGAAACATCTCACTTCACATCGTACTACTTTGCACCTAATGTACGGACCCGACAAAGAGCTCCAAGAAGATATGATGATGGTGGTGTTGCCCCAACATATGCAGTTGCCGGTGTTCCGGATATCTTTAGCCAGATTGGGCGAATGGGTGGAAAAACGAAAGAGGTTTGGTGGTCGAGTGATGAAGACGCCCATAGTGCACACACTTACATTCTACTTAATTGTGAGGATCCATTTATGCGCTATTTTGAAAGGTAAGATATATGGAAATTTCTAAAATAATTGTAATTAAAATATATTTTTCAAATGATGATATAACTAATAAAATATGTGCATTTTACAGCCTATTTGTTAGTCAAGTCCAAGAAGCAATCTCAGTTATATCCACAAGTGAGGTAGATAAAAGGAAAGATCGACACTTTATTAAATGGTTGAAGAGTCAGGTATTTACTCCAATCCGATATTTGTTTCGCCCATGGGGTGTAACGAAAGCTTAAAACGTTTGTTTCAATGTTCTCTTTAATTTAATTTTGCAGGTTGAATATGACGATCCAAATTACCCCACATGGTTTCACGAATTAGTTCAGGGTCCACTTGCAAAGGTCACCACATCACCAATGTATTTCTCACGAGGCTTTACTTTTCATACGTACGAGTATGGTAAACACCGGGCGACCAGCAATTATGGAATTTGTGTGAAAGGCGAAACCGATTTCTACGGGATCTTGCAGGAGATTATTGAAGTGGAATTCCCTGGGTTATTGAAGCTGAAATGCGTCATATTCAAATGTGACTGGTTCGACCCCGTGGTCAACAGAGGTGTTCGATTTAACAAATTCGGTGTAGTTGCTGTCAATGGTGGACGGAGGTACAACAAATTCGAGCATTTCATATTAGCTTCGCAAGCAGACCAAGTTAGCTTCCTACCATACCCGAGGTTGCGAGAATCTGGAATAAGTTGGTTAGCCATTATCAAAGTTACACCCCGTGGATGAATAATCAGTGGAGAAGAACCATCTTTGCAAGAAGAACACATCAATGAAGTCGAAGAACCTGAACAACAAATGGATGACATCCTACTCATTGATCCGCATAATCATGAGTATGAAGATCTTCCCGACGATACCACTGACGATGCTGTTGAAGACGAGTTTAATGAAAGTGATGATGTTTCTAGTGTTGAAGAGAATGATGATGTATCTGAATGATGATGTAATTTTTTTAAAATATTATTTATTTTCAGACTTAATTAATGCATTTGGGGTTTAGGGTATGGGTTTTGGTGTTTGAGATTGAGTTATAAGTTAAAGGATGTTTGAGGTTTGGTGTTTGTGGTTTACACTTATAGGGATTTAAACATTATCGACGTTAATTCCTCGTAAACACAAAACACGGGCCTTGCAAAATCCACGTAAGCTGATTTCGTCGTAAAGACCACGTTAATAATAAACACGGGCCTTGCAAATTCCACGTAAGCTTGCGAGGTCTTTACGACGAAATCAGCTTACGTGGAAATAACAGGTATTTTAGCTGTTTCGTCGTAAAGAACTCGTTAATTTACGTTGATTTAACGAGTGTCCTGTGTAAATCCCTAAAACTCTAAACTCTAAACCCCAAACCTCAATCTATATATGTTTTCACTTAGCAGACACAATAAACCTGTATAATTAACATTGTATGATTAAAAAAATTAAGAATTCAAAACATCAAACCCAAAATTAACCAAAACTTCCTTAACTTATAAGTTCATATATAAGGTTTACATTGCTAAACTCAATTCACTTAAGAAGACTTAATAAACATGCATATTTAAAATTTCTTGATTAAATTAACTAAACACATATAGATGTTACTAGTTAAGATTTTGGGGTTTGGGATTTAGGGTAAAGGGTTAGGGGTTTAGGGATTTACAAAACTACCTCGTTAAAAACTCGTAATGAACGTGGAATTTACGACGATATATTATATATACCTTGCTAATTCCACGTAAGCTTGCGAGGTCTTTACGACGAAACTTGCTTACGTGGAATTAGCAAGGGTATTTTCTATTTCGTCGTAACGTCCACGCTAGTATACGAGGGTTTAACGTCCATTTTATGTAATCCCTATACCCTAAACCCCAAACCTCAATCTATATATATACGGTTTCGATTCACTTAAAAAATAAATTAAACCTATATAATTAAAATTTCATGATTAAAAAAATAATTAAAATTAGGAATTTGGGGTTTAGGGTTTAGGGAATGTAAAAATCAAATGCTAAATCCACGGTTTCGTCGTAATATCCACGTGAACAATAAACACGGGCCTTGCAAATTCGTCGTAAATGTGAAAACACGGGCCTTGCAAATTCGTCGTAAACAATGACACGGGCCTTGCTGTTTCGTCGTAAGATTACGACGAATTTACGTCTTTATGTAATCTTATATATACACGCGAGAACCAGCCACTTCATTTCGTCCCAATTTCCTCTCCTACACCTCTCAAGGTTCTCTCTAATCTCTCTCTAGTATTAGGTGGTTTAGTTTAGGGAATTTAGATAGGTTTATAGTTGATTAGGTGGTTAGTGTAGAGAATTTAGATAGATTAATAGATTTTCTTGATTAGTTTGATTTCTTCTACTTGTTTTTTCTAACAATCTGAATTTTTTTCAGATGGTTAGAAAGAACAAGCAGAAGAAAACCCCCCCACTACAGTCAGATGTTCTGTGGTGATCCTGCTGCTGGATCATCATCTTCAGCTCCAGGTTCCTCCATCCCGGAGATTGTCCCGGAGTCTCAGTCACAGCCACCACCGGTTCCTCCATTGGTGCACCACCCCCACCTGCTGCACCTCAGGCGGTTCCAGACCCGGTTGCACCCGGATACATTCATCCGGAGTTGCGGGTGCCGCCGACCGCTCCTTTTGCTCGGTACACGGTTGAGGATCTTCTCGCTCAACCAGGCCGAGCCGGTTTACCGGTTTTAGACCCCGACCGACCAGAGGGGACTCTGTGGTACGTAATTTTTTTTTAATATTTTTAAAATTATTAATAATTTTTTTAATACTTTAACTTTGTTTTTTTCAGGTTTGGGGTCGACAATTCTGTCGCTACGAGCGTATCCGATATGATCAAAGGATACTTCTCCGAGCCTCACCCAAACTGGAAAAAGACGCCGCAGCACGTTAGAAACACGTGGTTCAAGATGTTTGCTGTAAGTTTTTTAAATTAATTATTTTATGTTTAGTTTTTATTATTAACTTTTATTTCATTAATATTTTTTAACTAATTATTAATCTTTTGGGTTTAAAAATGCAGCAAAGATACCATTGGTCCATCGGGGTTCACGAGGACGTGAAACGGGAGTTCATCGCAAAGGTGAAGAAGCGGTTGTTGGACACCGTAGGCAACTGGAAGGAGGACTGGATCTACAAGGGTTACAAGGACGGGCAACCCGCTGAGCTGACCAAGGAAGTCTACGATGGCCTCATCCGCTACTGGGAGCTGCCATCATCCATTGCGATCTCCAACTCCTGCTCCGCCTCTCGTAACACCAAAGACGAGCACGGCAACGGCCCGATGCTTCACTGTACGGGTCAAAAACCCCATGCCCGTGTCCGCTTGGAAATGGTAATTAATTTCTAATTTTTTTTTCATATTAAATATTTTAATAATTAATTAATATGTATATTGATTCTAACTATTTAAATTTCAAATATTTTCAGGCCAAAGAGACGGGACAACTCCCGTCTAATAAAGAGCTTTACGAGAGGACCCACAAGACCAAGGCGGGGGTATTTGTGGATCCGAGGTCCGAGCAAATCTACAACGATGTCGTTGCTCGGATTGAAGACCGCCAAACCCAGCTGACCCAGCAATCTCCCGATGGAATACCGGTTGTATTATCCACTCAAGAAGTGGATCAGATTTACGAGGAGGTAAAAAAATTTATTTTAACTTTTAATCTACCTTTTTTAATTATTAACATTAAACTTTATTTTTTCTTTGTAGGTCGTCCCTAAGAAAAAGGGACGTACGTTGGGAATCGGTTCCGTCAATGATGTCCCAAGAGCGACATCGTCTTATGGTCAGAGACGAGCTGACGAAGTCACTGAGCTGCGAACGGAGTTAGACTCGACGCGGACTCAATTGGCGTCGACGCAGTCGGAGTTGGAGTCCACGCGCCAATCGTTCCAAGCTCGTATGGGTGGAGTGGAGGGGTTTCTGGAAGTTATATCTTCTGGAAATCCCCAATGGGAGGAGTTGTTGGTGGATATGCGACGACGGAACCTGGTTCCCGAGCCTTCTCGTACTCAGCAGCAAGAGGAGGAACTACAGAGGAGGAGTGAAGACCTCTACCGGGAAACGATCCACCGCCCCGCCCGACTTAGTTTTTTTTTTGGTTGTGTAATATAAAAATTCTAAACTTTTTTATTATATATAATATTTTCGGTTTTTATTTATTCCAAATTTTTAATATTTTCGCATTAATAATTATTTATATTTCTAATATTTTTGAAATAATTATTTAAATCTATATTATAAAAAATTTAAATTTAAAAATAAATTCAGTTATACAAATCGAAGAAAATTCCTCGTTAACTCACGAGGATTTAACGTGTAAAGTTGACGTGTCCTTAACGACGAAATATTACGACGAAACTACGTGTTGGGTTTTACGTTTTCTTTACGACGAAATATTACGTCTGCTTTACGTGTAAATCTACGTTTATTTTACGAGTAAATCTACGTCTATCTTACGAGGATATTTTACGTGTGTTTTACGAGGAAACCTTACGTGTCTTTTACGTGGAAAGTTAGCGTCTACTTTACGTGGAAAGCTACGACTCCTTTACGACGAATATTTAACCTTTCTTTTACGACGAAATGGGTCCCTCGTACTTTTACGACGAAATGGCGATTAAATATCCGTTACGACCAAACTTTAACGACAATATGCGTTTCCTCGCTAAATCGTCGTAAAGACGTATTTACGACGATTTAGCGAGGATATGGTCGTCGTTAAAATCGTGTTTTCTTGTAGTGTAACATGACGCAAATAAAGGAGGAAGTGTCAACTTGCATACACCTGAACATGAAGCTATAGAAGGCACTGATGAAGAGAACAAGGCAAGACAAGCATTGGGAGTGATCAAGTAAGTACTGGCCGTACAAGTTGAGAATCCTAAACCTAGTGTGGCTTGCAAGACAAGAGAAGGACTTATCAGAGAGAAAATTTAAATTAGCTAGAAGTGTGGAGGATGTCGACACAAAGGGAAGATAGACGTTGGAGAAGAATCATGGGTTGGTTAAGGTAGATCAGAGCAGAGTGGACCAATGTGACATGTCGCTTTCTACACTGCTGGGTGAGCCTGATCAGCCAGACATTTCTTTTATTTGTTTATTTTTATGATCTCTCTTCTATTAGTTTATTGTATCTTCCTTGTCTACTTGTGATCCGGTTTGCCTTTAAATAGGTTGTAACATGTTCTGAATCATGTTAAGGAAATATAATTCATCTTTACTCTCTTTCTTATGTTTCGACATCTCCTCTCTCCTCACTCTCTCTCTCGGATTCTCTTCTCTCTTGTTCCTGATGCCCTTGACTCTCTATACAACTCAGACATTATCTTTCATAAATTATCACTACAAGAATACAAGTCTCTAACGACTACACTTTTGGAAGTTAATTGGTCGTAATGGGGGTATTACGACCAATTAACTTCGAAAATCAATTGGTCGTTAAGCGCTGGTCGTAATGCACTATTCGAGGCAAATTCTAATAATATTAGACGTACATTGGTCGTAAACTTATGACTAACACTATCGGTCGTAACTTGGTCGTACGCCAATTAGTCGTAAAGTCGACAGAAACTGTTAGTCTTACATTGGTCATACCATTACGACCAAATTACATCAATGGCAGAGGTAATTTAGATGTAAATTAACGACCATCTTA
>NW_026617423.1:0-17335 GCF_000801105.2 Raphanus sativus | reverse complement strand
TTGACTTGCAAGACACTCATGGACCATACTAAACCTTTGATCATCTTGTGCGTGTCTTGTCTTGCTTTCTTACTAGCATTCTCTCATTGCTTCTGCTACCTTATACCTTATTATTTGCTTCATGTCAACAATCAGGTCTCGCAAAGAACACCAATGAGGAATACATAGTCTCTTGCCTTTAAACAAGAATCCCTCATGCAAATAGAACTTCCCGTGAGGCCCTTTAGTGCAGCTGGTGTAGTGTCAGAAAGATCCGGATCCTCTCCCATATAACTCCTGGATGAACTCAAATCCTAGCACCTTAGCTTCCATTGTGGCGATCAAAGCATGTTCCTGGAGAGTGCATCAGCTACAATGTTCTCTTTACCCTTCTTGTACTTGATGATGTATGGAAAGGTTTCTATAAACTCCAGCCAACGAGCATGTCTTCTCTTGAGATTGGTTTGCCTCTTAGATGCTTAAGGGTCTCATGATCAGTGTGCACCACAAATTCCTTGTGGTGCAGCCTGGTATGGCTTATGCCCTGGGATCACTTGAAGGTAATGGAAGGGGTTGTTCTAGGAGGCTACTAGCACTCTGTTGAACTATGGTCGACACTCTACAGCTATGGTGTGGCTGCAAAGTTGGATAGCTACTCAAAGACACAGGATTACCCTGTATTGTCTAAGATGGATTCACAAGGAATCCTTCCTTTAAGTGAGATCAATGTTCTTTAGCTGAACAGAGAAAGCTTGAAGACTTGAAACAACTTGAGAAATAATTCTTTAGATTGAAAGTTGAAATGAGTTTCAAAGCAAGCAGCCATGAACTCTTAACAAATGTCGACAGAAAACAAGAAAACCCTAGGCTTAAACCAGATGGTTTAATCCTAATCCTAATACTAATTAAAATCGAAATTGGTCTAATTTTAAAATCCTAATCCTACCCAAACTTGGTTTATTGTTTCTGGTTTAAATTAAATGAAGCCCAATAAGCAGAAACATTACAATTTAATTAAATTGAACCAACAGGCTGGTTTGTCTTGGTTATCTCCTTTGCAAACACCTCCCACGATTTTGGCTAAGTGTAGGAGACTCTTCTCTTGTGCTCTCAGCCTTGATCTAGTCATTGGTCCAATCCACACACTAGCTGGTTCTCCTGGTGTATCTCTCTGGGTTCTGGTTCTGGTCCTGGGTTCTCCTCATCAGCAGCCTCCTCATCAGTGTCACTTCAGTCCTCCTCAAGGTCTCTGGTTCTGGCTACACCACCTTGGAGAGGAGATAATGCTGCCATGTCTCCAAAGCTCTCACCAAGGCATATAACTCCTTGTCATATGTAGGGTAGTTAAGAGCAGCTCCACTGAGTTTCTCACTGAAATAGGCCACTGGTTTGCGTCCTTGAAGTAATACTGCTCCAATTCCAATCCCTGAGGCATCACACTCCACTTCAAATGTCTTATTAAAGTCTGGTAGAGCTAGAACTGGTGCATGAGTTAGCCAGTATTTCAGAGCCTGAAAGCCTCTTCTTGAGCTTTCTCCCACATGAACCCAACACTCTTCTTAACAATGGCAGTGAGAGGTGCTGCTATGCTACTGAAATCCTGAACAAACCGCCTGTAGAAACTAGCTAGCCCATGAAACTTCTGACTTGACTAATGCTTGTGGGTACTGGCCATTCTTGGATTGCTCTAACCTTCTCTTCATCAACCTGTAATCCCTGCGAACTCACAACAAAACCTAGGAAGACAAGTTTATCAGTGCAGAATGTGCACTTCTTGAGGTTTGCATAGAGTCCTTCTTTACGAAGTGTTTCTAGTACTTGCTCAAGATGTGACACATGATCAAGTAAGTTTGTACTATAAATTAAAATACATCAAAATATCTTACAACAAACTTACTGATGTAGGGTCTAAGGATGTGGTTCATGAGTCTCATGAAAGTACTAGGAGCATTAGTGAGTCCAAAGGGCATCACCAGCCACTCATAGAGACCTTGCTTTGTTTTTAAAAGCTGTCTTCCACTCATCACCTTCCTTTCATCCTTACCTGATGGTACCCACTCTTAAGATCTATTTTGGAGAAGATGGTGGCTCCACTTAGCTCATCTAGCATGTCATCAAGCCGGGGAATGGGGTGTCTGTACTTGATGGTGATGTTGTTGATTGCACGGCAGTCTACACACATCCTCCAAGTCCCATCCTTCTTTGGTACTAGTAAGACTGGAACCGCACAAGGACTTAGGCTCTCCCTCACGTATCCCTTGTCCAATAGGTCCTGAACTTGTATTCCAACTCCTTGGCCTCTCTCGGGGTTTACTCTATAAGCTGGTTTGTTTGGCAAAGCAGGCTCCTGGTATGAAATCTATCTGATGCTCAATGCCCCTTAGTTGTGGTAAGCCGTGTGGAATATCCTCTGGAAACAAGTCTTGAACTTGGTCTAGGAGCTTAGTAATCGCTGGTGGATACTCCACTTCACCTGAACCTGCACTCAAAAGCTCCTTAAAGATCATTAGTAGCATTGTGTGTTTGTAGCAACTGCCTTTCTTATATGACTAGGCTGGATTAGGAAATTTTGATTTAACTTTTTCCTTCTCCTTAACCATTTGCAAATGCAATTCATGAACTTGAGCAGGAGTGAGAGGAGCTAGACTATCTTATGCTTATTATGCATGAATGTATACATGTTAGTTCTACCATCATGTCTAGTTTCTCTATCCCATTGCCAAGGTCTTCCTAACAAAACATGACCAGCTTGCATAGGCACCACATCACAAACTACCTCATCCTGATATTTACCAATGCTAAAGGAATAGTAACTTGCTCTTTAATCTTAAGCTCAACCTTATCATCTAACCATCTCAACCTATATGGATGCGGATGAGGGACCTTGACTAAGCCAAGCTTATCAACCATGTAAGCACTCGCGGCATTAGTACAAGACCCACCATCAATGATGAGGTTACATACCTTGCCTTTAATAGTACACCTACTATGGAAGATATTTTCTCTTTGGATGGTCTCAGCTGGTTTCCAACATGACACTAAGCACACGCCTGATCATCAAAGCTCTCTCCCACGTCTGGATATTGCATCTCTCCATAGTCGGCTTGTAACTCAGGTGCATCCTCATCATGTGATTCATACCCATCTTCAGTGAGCATCATCACTCTCTGGTTCGGGACACTCTCTAGCCATATGTCCTCGCCCCTACACTTGAAACAAGTGATATGTCTCTAGCACGTTGAGGAGTGGTAGTCTTAGATGGCTCTGCCCTGGTGTCTTTGTTGTTATCAGTAGCTTGAGACTTTGAGCGAGTGTCTCCCTCAACCCTTTGCCCTTGTCTACTGGTTTGTTGTAGTTGCTGTTGTTGTTGGAGTTCCAGTTGGATTGAGATCTACCCTTTGGTGCCCTTCTTCTTGATTTGTTGCTCAGCTTACGGCTATGTGGATAGGTCTTTGAGATCTCCATAAGCTTGTCTCTCTCAACCTTTGCCACTCACTCTATCTTGCAACCCATCTATGAACTGAGCCATGATCGTCTCCTCATCCTCATTGAGATCAAGGCGGTTCCTTAACTTCTCAAACTCCTCATAGTAACTCCTCAACTGACTTGCTTCCTTGCTTAAGTGTTCTGAACTTCTTGTGCAAGTCTCGGTGATAATGTTGTGGCACAAACCTCAGCCTCATAGCATCTTTCATGTCTAACCAGGCGTCTAGTTGCCTCAAGTGCCCTCTCCTACGTCAGAGCACAACCTATCCCACCAGGATAAGGCATTGTCCGTGAGCTGAGCTACTGCAAAAGCAACTCTCTTTGGACCAGGATGGTTGTAGTAAGAGAAGATGTGATCCATCCTCTTTTCCCAATCAAGGTAAGCTTCAGGATCAACCTTTTCCAGCATACTGTGGTGGTGTCATCTTTAAAAGATCCGGTCCTTGGTTGTGGTGTGTTGGCGATGTCCTCTCTGTGGAGGTGCATAGTCATCTTCCTCATAGCCTTGGTTGCGGATGGGTCTCCGTGGAGCTCTACGTGGAAGTAAGTAATCCTCTTCCTCCTCTGCCTCTTCTCCATAGTCATCTTGTTGAACTCTTGCTCTCGGATAAGGACCATGTTGTTGTCCAGTGTCTTCTTCATTCTGTTGATTCCGAGTACTAGTCTCTGGAATATCATTGAAGTGTACTCCAGTACGCCGGTTGTTTAGGACGCGTTTGTTTGGAGCTTGCTGGCTTGGTGATTTGGAAACCTCTCAGCAGCTTGGGAAGCTTGAGCCGTGGGTCTCTGCTCAACTCTGGTGAGCCTATCTCCAAGGTCTTGGCGCACTCCCTCATCTCATCTTCTCATGCAGTGAGAGCTAGCATCATGGTAGCCATCTCGGATGCTTCTCCCATTGCACCTACAAGTAAACCTTAACAACTTAGTTTCTAATAAATTAAAAAGAACTTTAGGTAAAATAGGTGATTGAACAAAGGAAAGAATGTAAAACTTTTTTTTTATACGAAATAGAAATACAAAGAAAATGAAAATGGAAAAGATTTGGTTTTGTAATGAAAGAAAAACGAAAACAACCAAAAGGGAAGTTTGAAAATATGCGCTTGAAGGACACGTTTTGATGCAACTTTGAAAGATTTCTTTTTTTTGAACTTTTGAATGATGAAACATTATGATCTAGAATGAAGTATGAAACAAGTAACAAGATAGATACAACCTGATGCTGAAGGAACTTCAGCTCTGATACCAGAAATGATACAAGCCTAGGCTGACAAAGGCTGTATGATCCAAGCAAGAGAGATGGAGCCGATCTAGATCAAGAGGTGGTTTTTTGTTTGATCTAATCAACCAGAGAAACCGTGAGAGATGGAACCGGGGAAGGAAGTGCACCACACGAGAGATGGAGAGCTCGTGATACAACACAAGGGAACCTTCAAGCCGTGGAGGTGCTGGTCTCACAAGGCAATGGAGGCGGCGAGTCTTTTGAGAGAGAACTAGGTTTTCTTTGAAAGAAAAGTTTTATATAAGATATCAAGTCTCATGAAAAAGAGTTGCGCAACACATATTAAAAGGAACAAGCTCCTTTACGAAAATAACATACTAAAAAATAAGCTATGGTTCAAATAAGGAAACAAAGAAGAAATGGCTTTCTTCTTAGTCTTGGACCGAGAATGCACTAGGTGATATGTAAGCTAGCTGTGGCCTCGTTAAAAACCTTCCTCCGGAAAACCTCGTGGGACAAAACCAAGAACAAGGAAAAGAGCACACACAAGTAGCTTGCCTAGTAGCTAACTCTGTCCAAGAGTCTTGTTTAAGCATTTGGAGCTTCAATGGTGATGATCATCAAATGGTTGTGACTTGATCTGGTAATGAATGGCCAAAGATCCTCTCTTGAGGCTTGAGAACTCTTCTTTGGCTCCTCCACCTTCTCGGACATCTCCTTGATAACTTCTTTGGTAACCTCCTCAGCTTGTTTAACCTGTCCAAGATCAGAAGCAAGTATCATGCTCTCATTAAACTTATGTTGAAGTATCTTAGCTCTTTGTCTAGTGATTGCTCCCTTAAAGACGGTTGGTATGGACACTTCTTGTTCATCATCTGGTTTGGTAATGTTGCTGATCATATCCTGAATGTCTGGTTCAGTAAGGTCAGGTTCAGTGTCCTCTATCATTTATTCAACTTCCTGGTTATTCTCCACTGATTAGTGGTTCCCAATAAAGCTTCTTATAGATCGTGGTTCATCCTGGTTTGATAAGAATCATGAAGATATTGCCATATGTCCGAACAGGCTAATCTGGAATCATCTGGATAGAAAGTGGGATATCTTCTTACTCACAACTCCTATGAGATTTATTCAACTTCCTGGTTATTCTCCACTGATTAGTGGTTCCAAATAAAGCTTCTTAGATCGTGGTTCATCCTGGTTTGATAAGAATCATGAAGATATTGCCATATGTCCGAACAGGCTAATCTGGAATCATCTGGATAGAAAGTGGGATATCTTCTTACTCACAACTCCTATGAGATTTATTCAACTTCCTGGTTATTCTCCACTGATTAGTGGTTCCAAATAAAGCTTCTTAGATCGTGGTTCATCCTGGTTTGATAAGAATCATGAAGATATTGCCATATGTCCGAACAGGCTAATCTGGAATCATCTGGATAGAAAGTGGGATATCTTCTTACTCACAACTCCTATGAGATTTATTCAACTTCCTGGTTATTCTCCACTGATTAGTGGTTCCAAATAAAGCTTCTTAGATCGTGGTTCATCCTGGTTTGATAAGAATCATGAAGATAATGGCATATGTCCGAACAGGCTAATCTGGAATCATCTGGATAGAAAGTGGGATATCTTCTTACTCACAACTCCTATGAGATTTATTCAACTTCCTGGTTATTCTCCACTGATTAGTGGTTCCAAATAAAGCTTCTTAGATCGTGGTTCATCCTGGTTTGATAAGAATCATGAAGATATTGCCATATGTCCGAACAGGCTAATCTGGAATCATCTGGATAGAAAGTGGGATATCTTCTTACTCACAACTCCTATGAGATTTATTCAACTTCCTGGTTATTCTCCACTGATTAGTGGTTCCAAATAAAGCTTCTTAGATCGTGGTTCATCCTGGTTTGATAAGAATCATGAAGATATTGCCATATGTCCGAACAGGCTAATCTGGAATCATCTGGATAGAAAGTGGGATATCTTCTTACTCACAACTCCTATGAGATTTATTCAACTTCCTGGTTATTCTCCACTGATTAGTGGTTCCAAATAAAGCTTCTTAGATCGTGGTTCATCCTGGTTTGATAAGAATCATGAAGATATTGCATATGTCCGAACAGGCTAATCTGGAATCATCTGGATAGAAAGTGGGATATCTTCTTACTCACAACTCCTATGAGATTTATTCAACTTCCTGGTTATTCTCCACTGATTAGTGGTTCCAAATAAAGCTTCTTAGATCGTGGTTCATCCTGGTTTGATAAGAATCATGAAGATATTGCCATATGTCCGAACAGGCTAATCTGGAATCATCTGGATAGAAAGTGGGATATCTTCTTACTCACAACTCCTATGAGATTTATTCAACTTCCTGGTTATTCTCCACTGATTAGTGGTTCCAAATAAAGCTTCTTAGATCGTGGTTCATCCTGGTTTGATAAGAATCATGAAGATATTGCCATATGTCCGAACAGGCTAATCTGGAATCATCTGGATAGAAAGTGGGATATCTTCTTACTCACAACTCCTATGAGATTTATTCAACTTCCTGGTTATTCTCCACTGATTAGTGGTTCCAAATAAAGCTTCTTAGATCGTGGTTCATCCTGGTTTGATAAGAATCATGAAGATATTGCCATATGTCCGAACAGGCTAATCTGGAATCATCTGGATAGAAAGTGGGATATCTTCTTACTCACAACTCCTATGAGATTTATTCAACTTCCTGGTTATTCTCCACTGATTAGTGGTTCCAAATAAAGCTTCTTAGATCGTGGTTCATCCTGGTTTGATAAGAATCATGAAGATATTGCCATATGTCCGAACAGGCTAATCTGGAATCATCTGGATAGAAAGTGGGATATCTTCTTACTCACAACTCCTATGAGATTTATTCAACTTCCTGGTTATTCTCCACTGATTAGTGGTTCCAAATAAAGCTTCTTAGATCGTGGTTCATCCTGGTTTGATAAGAATCATGAAGATATTGCCATATGTCCGAACAGGCTAATCTGGAATCATCTGGATAGAAAGTGGGATATCTTCTTACTCACAACTCCTATGAGATTTATTCAACTTCCTGGTTATTCTCCACTGATTAGTGGTTCCAAATAAAGCTTCTTAGATCGTGGTTCATCCTGGTTTGATAAGAATCATGAAGATATTGCCATATGTCCGAACAGGCTAATCTGGAATCATCTGGATAGAAAGTGGGATATCTTCTTACTCACAACTCCTATGAGATTTATTCAACTTCCTGGTTATTCTCCACTGATTAGTGGTTCCAAATAAAGCTTCTTAGATCGTGGTTCATCCTGGTTTGATAAGAATCATGAAGATAATGGCATATGTCCGAACAGGCTAATCTGGAATCATCTGGATAGAAAGTGGGATATCTTCTTACTCACAACTCCTATGAGATTTATTCAACTTCCTGGTTATTCTCCACTGATTAGTGGTTCCAAATAAAGCTTCTTAGATCGTGGTTCATCCTGGTTTGATAAGAATCATGAAGATATTGCCATATGTCCGAACAGGCTAATCTGGAATCATCTGGATAGAAAGTGGGATATCTTCTTACTCACAACTCCTATGAGATTTATTCAACTTCCTGGTTATTCTCCACTGATTAGTGGTTCCAAATAAAGCTTCTTAGATCGTGGTTCATCCTGGTTTGATAAGAATCATGAAGATAATGGCATATGTCCGAACAGGCTAATCTGGAATCATCTGGATAGAAAGTGGGATATCTTCTTACTCACAACTCCTATGAGATTTATTCAACTTCCTGGTTATTCTCCACTGATTAGTGGTTCCAAATAAAGCTTCTTAGATCGTGGTTCATCCTGGTTTGATAAGAATCATGAAGATATTGCCATATGTCCGAACAGGCTAATCTGGAATCATCTGGATAGAAAGTGGGATATCTTCTTACTCACAACTCCTATGAGATTTATTCAACTTCCTGGTTATTCTCCACTGATTAGTGGTTCCAAATAAAGCTTCTTAGATCGTGGTTCATCCTGGTTTGATAAGAATCATGAAGATAATGGCATATGTCCGAACAGGCTAATCTGGAATCATCTGGATAGAAGGTGGGATATCTTCTTACTCACAACTCTTATGAGATTTATTCAACTTCCTGGTTATTCTCCACTGATTAGTGGTTCCAAATAAAGCTTCTTAGATCGTGGTTCATCCTGGTTTGATAAGAATCATGAAGATATTGCCATATGTCCGAACAGGCTAATCTGGAATCATCTGGATAGAAAGTGGGATATCTTCTTACTCACAACTCCTATGAGATTTATTCAACTTCCTGGTTATTCTCCACTGATTAGTGGTTCCAAATAAAGCTTCTTAGATCGTGGTTCATCCTGGTTTGATAAGAATCATGAAGATAATGGCATATGTCCGAACAGGCTAATCTGGAATCATCTGGATAGAAAGTGGGATATCTTCTTACTCACAACTCCTATGAGATTTATTCAACTTCCTGGTTATTCTCCACTGATTAGTGGTTCCAAATAAAGCTTCTTAGATCGTGGTTCATCCTGGTTTGATAAGAATCATGAAGATATTGCCATATGTCCGAACAGGCTAATCTGGAATCATCTGGATAGAAAGTGGGATATCTTCTTACTCACAACTCCTATGAGATTTATTCAACTTCCTGGTTATTCTCCACTGATTAGTGGTTCCAAATAAAGCTTCTTAGATCGTGGTTCATCCTGGTTTGATAAGAATCATGAAGATATTGCCATATGTCCGAACAGGCTAATCTGGAATCATCTGGATAGAAAGTGGGATATCTTCTTACTCACAACTCCTATGAGATTTATTCAACTTCCTGGTTATTCTCCACTGATTAGTGGTTCCAAATAAAGCTTCTTAGATCGTGGTTCATCCTGGTTTGATAAGAATCATGAAGATATTGCCATATGTCCGAACAGGCTAATCTGGAATCATCTGGATAGAAAGTGGGATATCTTCTTACTCACAACTCCTATGAGATTTATTCAACTTCCTGGTTATTCTCCACTGATTAGTGGTTCCAAATAAAGCTTCTTAGATCGTGGTTCATCCTGGTTTGATAAGAATCATGAAGATAATGGCATATGTCCGAACAGGCTAATCTGGAATCATCTGGATAGAAAGTGGGATATCTTCTTACTCACAACTCTTATGAGATTTATTCAACTTCCTGGTTATTCTCCACTGATTAGTGGTTCCAAATAAAGCTTCTTAGATCGTGGTTCATCCTGGTTTGATAAGAATCATGAAGATATTGCCATATGTCCGAACAGGCTAATCTGGAATCATCTGGATAGAAAGTGGGATATCTTCTTACTCACAACTCCTATGAGATTTATTCAACTTCCTGGTTATTCTCCACTGATTAGTGGTTCCAAATAAAGCTTCTTAGATCGTGGTTCATCCTGGTTTGATAAGAATCATGAAGATATTGCCATATGTCCGAACAGGCTAATCTGGAATCATCTGGATAGAAAGTGGGATATCTTCTTACTCACAACTCCTATGAGATTTATTCAACTTCCTGGTTATTCTCCACTGATTAGTGGTTCCAAATAAAGCTTCTTAGATCGTGGTTCATCCTGGTTTGATAAGAATCATGAAGATATTGCCATATGTCCGAACAGGCTAATCTGGAATCATCTGGATAGAAAGTGGGATATCTTCTTACTCACAACTCCTATGAGATTTATTCAACTTCCTGGTTATTCTCCACTGATTAGTGGTTCCAAATAAAGCTTCTTAGATCGTGGTTCATCCTGGTTTGATAAGAATCATGAAGATATTGCCATATGTCCGAACAGGCTAATCTGGAATCATCTGGATAGAAAGTGGGATATCTTCTTACTCACAACTCCTATGAGATTTATTCAACTTCCTGGTTATTCTCCACTGATTAGTGGTTCCAAATAAAGCTTCTTAGATCGTGGTTCATCCTGGTTTGATAAGAATCATGAAGATATTGCCATATGTCCGAACAGGCTAATCTGGAATCATCTGGATAGAAAGTGGGATATCTTCTTACTCACAACTCCTATGAGATTTATTCAACTTCCTGGTTATTCTCCACTGATTAGTGGTTCCAAATAAAGCTTCTTAGATCGTGGTTCATCCTGGTTTGATAAGAATCATGAAGATATTGCCATATGTCCGAACAGGCTAATCTGGAATCATCTGGATAGAAAGTGGGATATCTTCTTACTCACAACTCCTATGAGATTTATTCAACTTCCTGGTTATTCTCCACTGATTAGTGGTTCCAAATAAAGCTTCTTAGATCGTGGTTCATCCTGGTTTGATAAGAATCATGAAGATATTGCCATATGTCCGAACAGGCTAATCTGGAATCATCTGGATAGAAAGTGGGATATCTTCTTACTCACAACTCCTATGAGATTTATTCAACTTCCTGGTTATTCTCCACTGATTAGTGGTTCCAAATAAAGCTTCTTAGATCGTGGTTCATCCTGGTTTGATAAGAATCATGAAGATATTGCCATATGTCCGAACAGGCTAATCTGGAATCATCTGGATAGAAAGTGGGATATCTTCTTACTCACAACTCCTATGAGATTTATTCAACTTCCTGGTTATTCTCCACTGATTAGTGGTTCCAAATAAAGCTTCTTAGATCGTGGTTCATCCTGGTTTGATAAGAATCATGAAGATATTGCCATATGTCCGAACAGGCTAATCTGGAATCATCTGGATAGAAAGTGGGATATCTTCTTACTCACAACTCCTATGAGATTTATTCAACTTCCTGGTTATTCTCCACTGATTAGTGGTTCCAAATAAGCTTCTTAGATCGTGGTTCATCCTGGTTTGATAAGAATCATGAAGATATTGAGATTTTGTATGAATTAAGAGAGTAATATTGGTTAGAACTGAAGAATCAAAGAGAGAAAGATGAGCAATATCCGAGAGAGAGAGAGAGAGAGATGCGCAGAGTATAAAGAAATGAGGAAAATGAATTCCTTACTGATTTAGTTCACACAATGGTTACATAAATAGAAACAAGACATGACAATGAGACAAAGAGAATGAATAAACAATAGAGGTCGACATGAATAAACAAATGTAGATCGGATCTGGTCTTGCACACTGAGCTGAGGTGAAAGTGACATCTCTTTGTCTCTTCCTTCTTTACCAAAACATGTGATCTTGGTTTGTTTCCTTGCTCCAACGGCTCCTGACTCTTGACAACACTTGTTTAATTTATTCCAAGACATGAGGGGACCTTGGCAATGTATTTGAATTACTTTGCCTCCCACACTTGCCTTGAAAGGCAAGTTTAGGTCTTAACCTTGATGATTGCTCTTCACTTCTCCGGATAACCTCCATCTCTTATCTATGCCATTCTTGTTCTTACTGTCATAACCATTGCTCTTTATTACTTCATGTCAACACTCCCCTCAAGCTTGACCATATGGAACAAGTCAAGCTTGGAAGCCATGAAGCAATCCCTCATTAAAACCTTAGCTAGGCAAAACCCAGTGGGATAAAATCCAAGCCAAGGAAAAAGAGTAGATCACTTCATGGAGGAGAGATCAGTGACATGAGATATCTATGAGTCCCATCCTAGGATGGATGGACTCACAAACCTTAGTGCTTGCTGCCTTTGTGAAGATATCAGCTAGCTGGTCTTCACTTCTTGTGTAGCATGGAAGGATTACTTGCTGCTCCACTGCTTGTCTCACCTTGTGGCAGTCTACTTCTATGTGCTTTGTCCTCTCATGGAAGACTGAGTTGGATGCAATGTGTATTGCAGCCTGGTTGTCACAATGCATAGTCATTGGTGTGTTGATCTCGATCCCCAAGTCCTTTAGCAATCCCTTGATCCATATAAGCTCACTAGTAAGCTTCCTCATTGATCTATACTCTGCCTCAGCACTTGAACATGACACCACCTTCTGCTTCTTGCTCTTCCATGTGACCAGATTCCCTCCAATGAAGGTGCAATAGCCTGTGGTTGATCTTCTATCAACTCTGTCTCCAGCCCAATCAGCATCACAATACCCAACCACTTCAGTGTTCTTGTTGCAAGCCATCCATACTCCTTGACCAGGCGCCTCTCTTAGGTATCTTAAGATCCTCTCCACCATGTTCCAGTGATGCACCTTAGGAGATCCCATGTGCTGGCTTACTTGATTCACAGCAAAGCACAGATCAGGTCTGGTGATGGTTAGGTAGATAAGCTTGCCCACCATTCTTCTATACTTCTTGACATCTTTGAATGGAGTAGCTTCATACTCCCCCTCTCGCAGTACCTTGTAGCCTTCTTCCAATGGTGTTTTGGCTTGTTTACCTCCAAGGTTTCCTGCCTCATTTAAAATGTCAAGTGTGTACTTCCTTTGAGATAAGAAGAGCCCCTCTTTAGAGCGGCATATTTCAATCCCAAGGAAGTACTTCAATTCTCCCAAATCTTTAATATCAAATGCACTTTTAAGAAAGGACTTAGTTGAGAGGATACCTTCCTTGTTGCTACCAGTGATGATAATGTCATCAACATACACTAGAATCACAACAATACCTTGCTTGCTGGTTAGAGTGAAGAGAGTGTGGTCAGCCTCGGATTTTACAAATCCTTTCCCATTGAGAGTAGTGCTGAGCTTGTGATACCAGGCTCTTGGAGATTGCTTCAAGCCATAGATAGCCTTCTTTAGCCTCAAAACATTCCCTGGTTTCACCATATCTTCTAGGCCAGGAGGTGGTCTCATATACACTTCATCCTCCAACTCTCCTTGTAAGAAAGCATTCTTCACATCCATCTGCCATAGATCCCACTCCAAGTTGACAGCAAGTGATATAACAACTCTTATGGTATGCAGCTTGGCCACTGGTGCAAATGTATCTAGATAATCTTCACCATACACTTGAGTGTATCCCCTTGCAACTAGTCTTGTTTTCCTCCTTTCTGGCTTCCATTAGCTCCATACTTGATGGTAAACAAGAGGCGACTTGTCACTGCCTTCTTGCCCTTTGGGAGTTCAGTTTCAAACCATGTATCATTCCTGATCATGGCTCCCATTTCATCACCAACAGACTCTCCCCATTCTTCATGTAGCATAGCCTCTTCATAGGTCTTTGGGATGTATTCCTGATCAAGTTCACTGATGAAAACTTGATGTTCTTGTGGGTACTGCGCAAGGGAACATACTGCACTCACTGGATGTGCCACAGCTTCAGCATTAAATACACCCTTGTGTTCTTCCAATCTGAGGCTGGTCTCCTGGTTCTTGTACTTCTTCTCAAGGGTTGTATCTGATCAGTTCCATTGTTGTCACTCGGCTCTCCTTGTTGGATTTCAGTAGCTGCTTGTGGTTGTACTCCTATCTCATCTTGATCATGAGACACTACTGAGTTCTCTTCAGGTTGAGCTGGCGCATGCTGATCATTTCCATTGCCCCCCTCATGATCAAGGTGAGATACTCCATCATCTCCTACTGTATCCTCAGCAGCTTGTGTGGAGGTCTCCCTGACCTTCTCTGGTACCTTTGGTAGATTGATACCAAGTCTTTCCATAATCATTCTAAGGTTGTTAGCTCTGTCAGTGGCTGATTGAGAAAGATCCTTGAGCTCATCCCAACTCTTCTCATCATAATAGCCTTGTGACTCCATGAACTTAACATCCCTTGACACCAGAACCCTCCTTGTCTCTGGTACATAACATTTGTAACCCTTCTGATGTGTTGAATAGCCAATAAACATTGCCTTTCTGCTCTTAGCCTCTAACTTGTTCCTGAGCTCTCCTGGAATCAAAACAAAGCACACACACCCAAACACACGCAAATGATCTATGGATGATTTGGTTTTGTTCAGTACCTCATAAGGGGTGGCGTTGAGAAGGACTCTTGTGGGTGTGCGGTTGATGAGATAGGCAGCAGTAACCACTGCATCTCCCCAAAACCTCTTAGGCACGTTTGAGTGAAACATCATGCTCCTGGCCACTTCCATCAAGTGCCTATTCTTCCTTTCTGCCACACCATTTTGTTGAGGTGTGTAAGGGCAACTGGTTTGGTGGATGATTCCTTGCGAGGCAAGATATTGTTTGAAGGCTGTACTAGTGTATTCACCACCATTATCTGATCTAAGAATTTTAATCTTGACATTAAACTGGTTAGTGACATAGTTCTGAAAGTTTTTAAAAGCTTCTAGCACCCTATCTTTTGATTGCAACAAAGTTATCCAAGTGTACTTAGACTTTTCATCTATAAATGTCACAAAGTATTTATGTTGCTCTCTAGATGCACATGGGGCAGTCCACACATCAGAATGAATTAAATCAAAGCAATTATCATAGATGGTCATTGATTTAGGAAACACATTTCTACAATGTTTTCCTAAGATACAAGCCTCACAATCACTTTTAAAAGAAATACTAGGCAACAGGATGTTCAAGGCAGTAGAGTGAGGATGTCCTAATCTAGCATGCCATATTACATCTTTAGGGAATTCAGAAACAGAATTGAAATAACAGGATAAATCAGAAGCTGGTCTTGTGTCCTCAAGCAAGTACAAGTCTCCCTTGGTAACACCTTTGCCAAGCAACTTACTAGAATCAATATCCTGAAAAGAAACACTGTTAGGCCTGAAAGTAACTTGACAATTTAAATCATTAGTCACTCTCTTAACAGATAGCAAGTTTGAAGCAAATGTGGGCATATAAAAAGCTTTAGACACTTTGTCAAACAGTTTGAGATCACCCACACCTTTTATTGGAATTTTATCTCCATTGGCTATCATCACATGTCCTAAGGTTGGTTCAATGTTTTTAATCAAGCTTAAATCACTAATCATATGGTGGGAAGCACCAGAGTCTATAATTAATGGTTTAGCTGATTTAAAAGCATTCATAGAACTACCAACAGTGTGACAAGCACTAAGAGAAGTACCAAGGGTTTTAGATATACCAGATTCTTTTAAGGCTTTGATGAAAGCATCTAAGTCAGACTTCTTGATGGTTTCATCCAGGTTGGCCCTTGGTGTTGCATACACTGATGTGGAGGTCATAGCACTTCCCACGCCATTGCTGCTTGTTCCCATGGAGTGTGGTGTGGTTGGTTCAGTCCCATCCGCTGAGAAGTTTGCTCTAGCATCCTGGAACTGAGGGCGGGTCTCCTTGAACTTGTTTGGCTTCAAATGTGGGTGGAGGATCCAGCACTTGTCCTTGATATGACCCTTCTTCTTGCAGTGGTCACAGATCAAGACTTTCCTCTCTTTCTTGCTTGTAAGCCTTGTTTGCAACAGCTTCTTCAGCTTGGTGAGCCATGTTGATGTCTCCTTTGTTTCCAAATAGACCAACTGAGCCCTCTTCCTTCTGGATTTGAGCACACACTTCATCCAGGTCAGGTAGCTGTCAGATCTCAAGATGTGCTTAATCAGGCTTCCATATGAAGAGTTGAGAGTGAGCAGCAGTCCAAACACTTTGTCCTCTTCACGCTGGTTAGGAGAGTGGTAGGATCAGTGTGTGTGGTCTAAGCAGCTCCATCTCTGCCCAAAGGGACCTGAACTTGCCAAGTGAGGGCTGAACTCCACATCTCCTTGGTTGAGAGCATTGATGGCTCTTTTTACTTCAAATACCCTAGTAAGGTTGGAGATGTTTCCATAAACCTTATAAAGAGTATCCCACAGCTGCTTGGTAGTCTCACAGTATGAGTAGGACTCCATGATTGCTGGCTCAAGGGAGCTGAGAAGGGCTGTGAGAACCATGAGGTCTTCTTGACTCCATTTTTCTTCATCAGCTACCACCTCCTCTTCTTTCCCATCTTTGCCTTGGATGGTTTGTTTTGGAGCTGCTTCTGTTATAGCATACTTCCATAAACCTCTTCCACCAAGAGCTCTCTTCACCATCCTGGCCCAAAAGAGATAATTAATCCCTTTTAAGGTCACAGGTATGTTGAGATGCTTGTTGTTGTTGTTGTTGTCTTCCATTTTTCTTCAAACCGCCAAGAACAAATCAAGAACAGGAGAGAGAATGTTTGAAAAACAGAGAATAGAAACAAGGAACAGAGTGTTGCGGAAGTGAGAATAGGTTTCAAGAGCTTTGATGCTCTGATACCATGAGATTTTGTATGAATTAGAGAGTAATATTGGTTAGAACTGAAGAATCAAAGAGAGAAAGATGAGCAATATCCGAGAGAGAGAGAGAGAGAGATGCGCAGAGTATAAGAAATGAGGAAAATGAATTCCTTACTGATTTAGTTCACACAATGGTTACATAAATAGAAACAAGACATGACAATGAGACAAAGAGAATGAAACAATAGAGGTCGACATGAATAAACAAATGTAGATCGGATCTGGTCTTGCACACTGAGCTGAGGTGAAAGTGACATCTCTTTGTCTCTTCCTTCTTTACCAACATGTGATCTTGGTTTGTTTCCTTGCTCCAACGGCTCCTGACTCTTGACAACACTTGTTTAATTTATTCCAAGACATGAGGGACCTTGCAATGTATTTGAATTACTTTGCCTCCCACACTGCCTTGAAAGGCAAGTTTAGGTCTTAACCTTGATGATTGCTCTTCACTTCTCCGGATAACCTCCATCTCTTATCTATGCCATTCTTGTTCTTACTGTCATAACCATTGCTCTTTATTACTTCATGTCA
>NW_026617422.1:0-17336 GCF_000801105.2 Raphanus sativus | reverse complement strand
ATCCCACTTTCTATCCAGATGATTCCAGATTAGGTGTTCCACATATGGCAATTCTTCTGTTAAGTTGAGGTGTTGGTTAGAGTATTGAGTGTTGAGATGAGAGGTTGATATGAAGGTTAGAAGATACTTGGGTAAAGAGAGAAGGTTAAGAGAAGCATTGGGAGAGTATGGGAATGGGAGTGTCCGTACAACATGTACGGACAAATGTACGGACCAGACTCGACCATCATCACTTCAGATTGTCTTGGGACACATTTGGAGAATGTGCAAAGTTAGGGTGTCCGTACAAGAATAGTTACCACAGTAAGAAATGAAGTTACCGCAGTAACATTGAAGGAAGGTAAAATGTGTATGCGGAGAAGTGAAAGAGTGTGCGGTTAGCTAAGACTCCAAGAGAAGAAGAAGGTTAGATGGTTTGAACATATGACCGTTATGTCGAGACTAAGCAGTGCCTTGACAGGCTGGTTGAAGCTGGAAAGGCAAGAAGAGCATCTGGTCAAGATGCTAAGAGCATCAAGCGTGTGATGACTCTGGTCCACTTATTCAAATTAGGCGCTCCTCTTCCCCTTGACTCCACACGCTTAGCATAGTAGTTTTACCTTAACCATATGTCGAAACCCTTGTACTCTCTCTACCTATATATTGTAAACTCTCCTCATTAATAAGATTAAGCATTCTAGTCTCTCATACTCTGCCTCTTAAACTCTCTCAAACTCGCAAACTCATTTCTAAACATTTGGTCTCGTTAATCCTCACCTAAACACCTTAAACATCTCTAAATGTCACAAACTAATATGGTATCAGAGCCAGGTTAGAAGGATCTTGGTTCGCGGTTGAAGATTCAAAGCTGGAGCTTTGAAGATCTTCTCGGTGTTCTTGGTGTTCTTGGTGTTCTTGGTGGTTTGGAAGCTCAAGCTTGTTTCTTTGTGGTTCGTGGTAGCTGTGAAGACTCAAGCTCGGTTCAGAAACATTGTTGGCGGTTCATTCAAACTTGAAGATTCAAACTTGAGGTTTTGGCGGTTCAAGCTAGCTCTTTGAAGAGAAAGGTTGATACTTCGATCCATTTTGCTCTCAAGTTGGTTGTGTGAAGAAAGCTTGTTACTTTTGTGCTTCCGTGAGTTGTGTGTGTGATTTGTGGAAGGAAAGGATAATACTTTGGTGGATTAGTGAAGCTTTGAAGGTGTTCTTGTGGTTCATTGAAGAAAAGTCATTTCTTTGGTGAGTCCGTGAGGTCTTGAAGCTTGTGTTTGGTTCGGTGAAGCAAAGGTTGTCTCTTATTGCTAGTTGTGTGAAAGCTGAAGGCTTTGTTGAATTTCTTAGCTATGGATAGTGGAGGAAGCTCAAAGATGAAGGTTGCGGTTTGTTTCAAGGGAAACAACTACTTGGTGTGGTCTCGGATGGTGAAGACTGCTGTGGGAATGAAAGGCTTGTGGAAGCACATCACTGTAGGTGAAGCTCCAAAGCTCATCACTCAAGGAGAGGATGAAGGAGAAGCGGCTCAAGAGGCGTTTGAGAAATGGGAACAAGAAGACATGCAAGTGTTGTCAGTTCTTCAAAACTCACTTGACCCGGCAATTCTTGATGCTTATAGCTACTGCGAGTCAGCTAAGGAGCTATGGGACACCTTAAAGAAGGTGTATGGAAACACCTCAAACCTGAGCAGAGTGTTTGAGGTTAAGCACGCATTGAATCACTTGGTTCAAGAAGACATGGAGTTTACTAAGCACTTGGGGAGGTTTAGATCACTCTGGTCCGAACTTGAGATGTTGAGGCCAAGCACGGTGGATGCTGATGAGCTTAACAAGAGGAGAGAGCAAGACAAGGTGTTTGGGCTTCTCCTCACACTGAATCCGGCGTATCAAGGACTTATCCAACACTTGTTGAGGGAGGATAACTTGCCGGATCTTGAGAATGTGGTTGCAAGGATTCAAAAGGAGCAAGGTACCATTGGGTTGTTTGGGAAGAAAGGAGAGCTTGCACTGGTGAATCAAGCAGCTAAGGTTGATCAAGAGGAGACCCCACAAGCAAACAAGGCTGCGCATGGGAAGTATGAGAAGTTTGATGGGGATTGTGATCATTGCAAGAAGCATGGGCACAAGAAGAGTCAGTGTTGGATTCTTCATCCTCACTTGAAGCCGGCAAAGTTCATGAAGGATCGTGAGAAGAGAGGATCTGGATACAAGGCTGAGAAATCAAGTGGAGCTGGTACAAGCAAGGAAACCAATGAGGAGAGGTCCATGGTTGCTTACTCTGGTGAACCTAGCAACCGCGGGACAAGTGATCAAGAGTATCTCAAGAAGTCTGACCTGGATGCTTTGATCAAACTCTTCAAGGAGAATGGTAACATTGAGGGTTCATCCTTTAGTGCTAGGTTGATAGATAATGGCATTGAGCTTGATAGAAATGCTAGGATGCTGGATAGTTTAAGAGAAATGCATAATCATACTAGTAGTTCAAATATTGCTAGGATTGAGCATGCATTCAAACCGTCTAGTATTCTTGCTCTTATTGCTAAGCCTATCATCACTAGACCTCTTGTGATTGATTCCGGATGCACTCATCACATGATTAGTGACACTAGCTTAATAAGAGATATTATGCCTACTACTGGTCATGTGATGATTGCGGATGGTGCAAAGATACCTATCAAAGGGATAGGAAGTCTTAAACTCTTTGATAGGGAATCTAAGGCATTGTATATGCCAACCTTTACCTCAAACTTGTTATCTGTTAAAAAGTGTGCCACTGATTTAAATTGCAATGTTATATTCAGCCCTAATGATGTCAAGTTTCAGGATATTGATAGCAGCAAGCTTATTGGAAAAGGAGTGACCAAAGGAGAATTATATTTGCTTGAAGATCTTGCTCCTATTTCTGATCGTTGCTGTCTTTTTACTTCTGTTTCTGCTCCTAGTCTAAGTAAAGATGCATTGTGGCATACTAGACTAGGACACCCTCATAATAAGGCTTTTAAACTGATGTTGCCAGGTGTTGCATTTGAGAACAAAGATTGTGAAGCTTGTATTTTAGGCAAGCATTGTAAAACTGTTTTTCCAAACTCTTCTACGGTTTATAAAAGTTGCTTTGATCTTGTTCATTCTGATGTTTGGACTTCTCCTTGCTTATCTAGAGATAATTTCAAGTATTATGTCACATTCATTGATGAAAAATCCAAATACACCTGGTTAACTTTAATCCCAACCAAAGATAGGGTGCTTGATGCATTTAAAAGTTTTCAAACCTATGTGACTAACCATTACAATGCCAAGATAAAAATTTTCAGGTCAGATAATGGAGGAGAGTACACTGGTCATGCATTCAAGCATCACTTAGCTCAACATGGTATCTTGCACCAAACGAGTTGTCCATACACTCCACAGCAAAATGGGGTTGCTGAGAGGAAGAACCGACACCTCATGGAAGTGGCAAGAACCATTATGCTTCAGTCAAAGGTTCCCAAGAGGTTTTGGAGTGATGCAGTATCCACGGCTTGTTACTTGATCAATAGAACTCCAACCTTGGTGCTTCAAGGCAAGTCACCTTTTGAGGTACTAAATCAGTCCAAGCCTTCCTTGGAGTATATGCGGGTCTTTGGTTGTCTTTGTTATGTGATGGTGGCAAGTGAGATGCGAAACAAGCTTGAAGCAAGAAGTATCAAGGCTATGTTTATTGGGTATTCAACTAGCCAGAAGGGTTACAAATGTTATGATCCTGACACAAGGCGTGTGTTAGTATCAAGAGATGTGAAGTTCATAGAAGAAAGAGGGTACTATGAGGAGCAAAACCAGGAAGATTTGAAGGATCTTACCAGTGATAGAGCTTCAGTACTGAGGAAGATCCTGGAAGGGATGGGAATCCATGTGGATCAACATGGTCCGGTCAATGAGAATCATCAAGGTGGTGGGAATCATCCGGAGACACCACACCTTGACCATGAGGGGGGAGAAGAACCAAGTGGAGCAGAAGGAAGTTCTGGTTCAGAGGAGAGTTCTGGTGCTCATGATCAAGGTGTTGAGATGTCTAGTTCGGGTTCTGGAGCTGAGGAGAGTCAACCAAGTGGAGGAGTTGAAGCAAATCAGCCAAGTGAAGAAGCAGTTAGTAGTGGAAATGAGGAGGAAGCAATGCAGCAATCTCCACAGCCTACTTTGAGAAGAAGCACAAGAGTAAAGAGAGATGCATCCAACTGGGTGAATACAAGGGTGTATTACAATGCTCAAGCGGTTGAGCATCCATCTCAAGCAGTGTGTTCTTTTGCAAGCTTTCCTGAAGAACATCAAGCTTTCACAGTGAGCTTAGATGAGAGCTATGTTCCAAGGAGTTATGAGGAAGCAATGTTGATTAAAGAGTGGAGAGACTCAGTGAATGATGAAGCTGGTGCAATGATAAAGAATGATACCTGGTATGAAAGCACATTGCCAAAAGGAAAGAAGGCAGTGTCGTGTAAGTGGATATTTACCATCAAGTATCTTCCTAATGGCAAGATTGATAGAAGGAAGACTCGGTTGGTAGCTAGGGGATTCACTCAAACCTATGGAGAAGACTACATAGACACGTTTGCTCCAGTTGCCAAGCTTCATACAATTAGAGTGGTGTTGTCTCTTGCTGTGAACTTGGAGTGGGATCTTTGGCAAATGGATGTCAAGAATGCGTTCTTGCAAGGAGAGCTTGAGGATGAGGTCTACATGTTACCACCACCGGGTCTTGAACACTTGGTTAAGAAGGGAAATGTGTTGAGACTCAAGAAGGCTATCTATGGACTTAAGCAATCTCCGAGAGCTTGGTACTACAAGCTGAGCACCACCTTGAATGGAAGAGGATTCAAGAAGTGTGAGCTCGACCATACTCTCTTCACTCTCACCACACCCTCAGGTATCATATGTATCCTTGTCTATGTTGATGATATTATCATTACTGGTTCTGATAAGGCAGGTATTCAAGAGACTAAGGACTTCCTAAAGTCAGTGTTTGAGATTAAAGATTTGGGAGAAATGAAATACTTCCTTGGAATTGAGTTGTGTAGATCCAAGGAAGGTTTGTTTATATCTCAGAGGAAATATACACTTGATCTTTTGAAAGATGCAGGTATGGATGAAGGGAAAATAGCTAAGATGCCTATGGAGGATGGGTACAAAGTTCCACGTGAGGGGGAGATTGAAGATAGCAAGCCATTCAAGGATCCAAAGCTTTATAGGAAGCTGGTGGGGAAGCTCATATATCTTACCATCACTCGGCCAGATATATGCTTCGCGGTTAACCAAGTCAGTCAGCACATGCAAGTGCCCAAGGAGCATCATTGGAGAATGGTGGAAAGGTTGCTGATGTATCTGAATGGAACCAGGAGTCTAGGCATTTGGATGGGTTGCAACAAGAGTACTGAAGCCGTGGGGTATTGTGATGCGGATTGGGCAGGTGATAGGGCTGATAGAAGATCAACAACAGGCTATTGCACGTTTATTGGAGGAAATTTGGTGACATGGAAGAGCAAGAAGCAGAAAGTGGTGTCTTGTTCCAGTGCTGAAGCCGAGTACCGTGCAATGCTCAAGCTTACCAACGAGTTGGTGTGGATCAAAGGAATCCTGAAGCATTTGGAGGTTGATCAAGCTACACCTATGGTTATGCATTGTGACAATCAAGCTGCCATCCACATAGCTTCCAACAGTGTGTTCCATGAGAGAACTAAACACATTGAGGTGGATTGTCACAAGGTTAGGCAGATGATTGTTCTTGGAGTGGTGCTGCCATGTTATACAAGAAGTGAGGATCAGCTAGCTGATGTGTTCACAAAGGCTGCAAGGCAGAAGACAATGGAGTCCATCCACATTAGGCTGGGCCTCATTGACTTGAGAGGTACCAACTAAATACTCTCCTGCTGGGATGTCTCTACTCTTTTTCCTCTTCAAGGTTTTGTCCCAAATGGGTTTTCCTTGTTGAGGTTTTAATGAGGGAGATTGAACAGCATTCCAAGCTTGACTTGTTCCACATGGTCAAGCTTGAGGGGGAGTGTTAAGTTGTGGTGTTGGTTAGAGTATTGAGTGTTGAGATGAGAGGTTGATATGAAGGTTAGAAGATACTTGGGTAAAGAGAGAAGGTTAAGAGAAGCATTGGGAGAGTATGGGAATGGGAGTGTCCGTACAACATGGACGGACAAATGTACGGACCAGACTCGACCATCATCACTTCAGATTGTCTTGGGACACATTTGGAGAATGTGCAAAGTTAGGGTGTCCGTACAAGAATAGTTACCACAGTAAGAAATGAAGTTACCGCAGTAACATTGAAGGAAGGTGAAATGTGTATGCGGAGAAGTGAAAGAGTGTGCGGTTAGCTAAGACTCCAAGAGAAGAAGAAGGTTAGATGGTTTGAACATATGACCGTTATGTCGAGACTAAGCAGTGCCTTGACAGGCTGGTTGAAGCTGGAAAGGCAAGAAGAGCATCTGGTCAAGATGCTAAGAGCATCAAGCGTGTGATGACTCTGGTCCACTTATTCAAATTAGGCGCTCCTCTTCCCCTTGACTCCACACGCTTAGCATAGTAGTTTTACCTTAACCATATGTCGAAACCCTTGTACTCTCTCTACCTATATATATTGTAAACTCTTCTCATTAATAAGATTAAGCATTCTAGTCTCTCATACTCTGCCTCTTAAACTCTCTCAAACTCGCAAACTCATTTCTAAACATTTGGTCTCGTTAATCCTCACCTAAACACCTTAAACATCTCTAAATGTCACAAACTAATAGTGGTGATATATTAGTTTACAACACATTCTTTGAAAGTAAATCAAAACCTATGAGACATGTGCTAACTGATTCTGAATCTGATCTTGAACTTAAACTTTTATGTTTTGATTCTTATCATGTGAACCACGTTTTGAAGTTGATATATGGTACTCCATGCCTTGTTACCATTCTTGTCTGCAATACTTACTTTGATGTGCATTTTGAAAGTCTGAAACAAGTGCAACATGTTCTCAGAAATAAACTCTTGGTTATTGATCAGTTTAAGAACATGTTTTTCCTATATGATATGGGTATTCTAGTTTCTGTTTTGAGTGACCAGGATCAACAGAATCAGTCGCAAGGTAGTGCAAGGAACAAGGGAAAATATCAAGCTTACCAGTGTGAGATTTGGAGATGGAAGTACTTGAGGAAAATGGCTCCAAAATTCCAAGGAAGTTTCTGTTCAAAACCTTACTATGATATTGCTTTCTTCCTTATTCTCTTGATCATTTGTCTTGCTTCTTACTTATTTCCTTTTGATGTAGGAGATACAGATTTGAGGACAAATCCTTTTAAAGGAGGAGGGGATGATGCAACCCTGATCAGCTATGCCACCTTGGACGAGCAGAAACCATTTGAGGAGACTAAGGATGAGCTGGGACAAGCTGAAGAGAGTGTGTTTGAGCTGAAACCAGCTGAAGAGAGTGTGTTTGTGCTGAAACCAGCTGGAATGAAAGTAGATGAGCTGAATGAGCTAAGTGACACTACCCTGGAGCTGGGTGAGCTGAGTGACACTTATTTGGAGCTGGGTGAGCTAAGTAACACTGAAGATGGAGCTGGTTTAGCTGCTGGGCGAAATAGGCCTTTTTCAGCCCAAGGAAAAGTTCATAAAATGATCAATATGGGTCTGATTCTTGCCAAATTCGACCAGCCCATTTCTCAGTCCATTTCAAGCCTTTCTCATCAAGAAATATCAAAGAAAGAAGTCCTGGTCGTGCATGGGAAAGAGAGATTCAAAGAAGAACTCAATTCTGGTCAAAAGTCAAGTCTTGCCAAGTTTTTACACAAGTCTTTGTTTCTATTTTCTATGTTTCTTATTTTCTGCACAATCATTCTTGTTTTCTACAATCTGTAAACTTATAAAAAGGCCTAAGTTGCCAAGAATAAAATCATTCACCTTTTTGATTAAAAATCTCTCTTATCATTGTGAATCCTTTGTTCATCTTTTGAACATCGATCTGCTGAGGAGTTCATTCTCCAATTGCAACTTGTCTTTGATCCTTACCTGAGTTCATTCTCTTGATCAAAGACTCATCTATCCATCAATCACCCATTCGCAAGTTCCCATCCACAAAACCATCTATCATCACCCTTTTACCATTCCGCAAAACACCCATCAAACCTTCAAACCATTGATCCAACCTTCAAAGATCAGGGAAAGTGAACCCTATTACAACCAGGGTTCTATCACTTCTGGTGTAGCATGGAAGGATGATTCTCTGCTCAACCGCTTGCCTCACCTTATGGCAATCAACTTCAATGTGTTTAGTCCTCTCATGAAACACATTGTTAGATGCTATGTGTATGGCCGCTTGATTGTCACAGTGCATGGTGATTGGAGATGAGGTCTCTATGCCCAAGTCTTGGAGAAGGTTCCTGATCCAAATAAGCTCACTAGTAAGCTTCCTCATGGCTCTGTATTCAGCTTCAGCACTGGAACATGACACAATCTTTTGCTTCTTGCTTTTCCAGGTTACCAAGTTCCCTCCAATGAATGTGCAATATCCAGTGGTTGATCTTCTATCAACTCTATCTCCTGCCCAATCAGCATCACAGTAGCCTACTATCTCTGTGCTCTTGTTGCATCCCATCCATACTCCCTGTCCTGGTGCCTCTCTTAGGTACCTTAGTATCCTTTCCACCATATTCCAATGGTGTATCTTGGGAGCTTGCATATGTTGGCTTACTTGATTAACCGCAAAGCACACATCTGGTCTTGTTATGGTGAGGTAGATAAGTTTTCCAACCATTCTTCTATAGTGCTTGACATCAGTGTATGGTTGATTATCAATCTCCCCCTCACGCATCACTTTATACCCATCTTCAAGTGGAGTCTTTGCAGCTCTTCCTCCTAGATCACCAGCCTCTTTTAGCAAATCCAAAGTATACTTCCTTTGAGATAAGAACAATCCCTCCTTGGATCGACATATCTCAATGCCTAGGAAATATTTGAGCTCTCCCAAATCCTTGATATCAAATGATGACTTGAGATATGCCTTGGTTGCAAGTATCCCTTCTTTATCACTGCCAGTGATGATGATATCATCCACATAGACCAAGATCACAATGATTCCCTTCTTACTGGTGAGAGTGAACAAGGTATGATCAGCTTCTGACTTCACAAATCCTCTCCCATTAAGTGTGGTGCTTAGCTTGTGATACCAGGCCCTAGGTGATTGCTTCAGACCGTAGATGGCTTTCTTCAATCTAAGCACATTTCCAGGCTTCACTAGATGCTCTAAACCAGGAGGTGGCTTCATGTACACTTCATCTTCCAACTCTCCTTGTAAGAATGCATTCTTCACATCCATTTGCCAGAGATCCCATTCTAGATTCACTGCTAATGATAAGACTATCCTGATTGTATGGAGCTTTGCAACAGGTGCAAAGGTATCAAGATAGTCTTCTCCATAAGTCTGAGTGAAGCCTCTTGCTACTAATCTTGTCTTGCGCCTCTCCACTGTACCATCAGCATTGTATTTGATAGTGAAGATCCAGCGACTTGTTACTGCCCTCTTGCCTTTGGGTAGCTCTGACTCATACCAGGTGTCATTGATGATCATAGCATTACTTTCACAACCCACTGATTCTCTCCACTCAGCATGCTCCATTGCTTCTTCATAGGACCTAGGGATGTATTCCTGATCCAATTCCGCAATAAACACTACATGTTCTTGCGGATACTGAGCTAAAGAACACACTGCTTGTATTGGATGTGCTACAGCTTGAGAGTTGAAGTAGACTCTGTTGTTCTTCCAGTTTGATGCTGGTTGTCTGATCCTAGAACTCCTTCTTGGCTGTGCTTGATGTGGATTATCCTCAGGTATCACTGGTTCACTATGCTGCTGGCTTGTACTCACAACTGTCTCCTCTTGAGTGTTGTGATGTTGCTCCCCTTGAGCTTGTGGCTCAGCTTGATCATGACTCGCTGAACTATCCTCTTGATGTGGTTCAGCTTGATTCTCCCCTTCAGGATCAAGATGAGTGATTTCCAAGCTATCATCATCCCCTCCGGACCCTGCTGGTGCTGGTGTTGTTTCTTGGACACCGGTTGACCTCTCACTAGGTATCCTGATGCCAAGGCTTTCCATAACCCTCTTGAGATTGCTGGCTCTATCAGAAGCAGATTGGGATAGATTTTCCAAGTCCTCCCAATTCCTCCCATCATAGTAACCCTTGGATTCAATGAACTTCACATCCCTTGAGATTAAGACCCTCCTGGTCTCTGGTACAAAGCACTTATACCCCTTCTGATGAGGAGAATATCCAATGAACACTGCTCTAGTACTCTTTGGTGCCAGTTTATCTCGTTGTTCACCTGGAACAAAGACAAAGCAAAGGCAACCAAACACACGCATATGTTCAATAGAAGGTTTAGTGTGATTCAGTACCTCATAAGGAGATTGATCCTTCAGAACTTTGGTGGGAGTTCTATTGATCAAATAACAAGCTGTTGAGACAGCATCACTCCAGAAACGTTTAGGCATACTGGTGTGGAACATCATACTCCTAGCTACCTCCATGAGATGCCGGTTTTTCCTCTCAGCTACACCATTTTGTTGTGGAGTGTATGGGCAGCTAGTTTGATGGATCATCCCATGTTTGGCTAAGTGTTGTTTGAATGCATTGCTTGTATATTCCCCTCCATTATCTGATCTCAATATCTTTATCTTGGCATTAAAATGATTAGTGACATAATTTTGAAAGTTTATGAAAGCTTCTAAGACTCTATCTTTGGATGGCAATAATGTGATCCATGTGTACTTAGACTTCTCATCTATAAATGTGACAAAATATTTGTGATGCTCTCTAGAAACACATGGTGCGGTCCAAACATCAGAGTGAATCAAATCAAAACAACTTTCATAAATTTTACTTGAACTAGGGAACACTGTTTTGCAATGTTTCCCTAAGATACAAGCTTCACAATCAGTTTTAAAGGAAATACTAGGCAACATGATGTTCAAAGCACGAGAATGAGGATGACCTAATCTAGCATGCCACAATACATCTTTAGGTAAATCAGAAACAGAGTTTAAAGCAGAAGATAAATCGGCTGATGACTTGGTGTCTTCAAGCAAGTACAAGTCTCCCTTAGTCACACCATTGCCAAGCAACCTACTAGTCTCAATATCCTGAAAGTACACTTGGTTAGGAGTGAATGTAACACTGCAATTTAAATCATTAGTCACTCTTTTCACAGATAACAAGTTAGAGGCAAAGCTAGGCATATAAAGAGCTTTTGAATCCTTGTTAAACAATTTAAGATCTCCTATGCCTTTAATTGGTATCTTATCTCCATTAGCTATCATCACATCTCCTAGAGCAGGAACAATGTTTTTAATTAAGCTCACATCACTAATCATGTGATGACTTGCTCCTGAATCAATAACTAGTGGTTTCATCAATTTAGAACTAGTTAAAGCATTCATAGAGACATTACTCATAAGCGCATGGAGAGATGTACCAAGAGTGTTACCAGAGTTATCTTTGAGGATTTTGATGAGAGCTTCAATGTCAGAGCGCCTGATAGTCTCATCTTGAGTGTTCCTCACGGTTGAGCTGGTTGAACTGGAAGCTAGAGCCTTCTCTCCTCCATTTCCTGCTCCGGGTTCACCCATGTCGCCTGAGTAGTTAGCTCTTGCTTCATTGGTGCCAGTCCGGAACTTCTGTGGCTTCAAATGAGGATGAAGCAGCCAGCACTTGTCTTTCCCATGCCCCTTTTTCTTGCAGTGGTCACACACCCACACCTTCTTGTCTTCAGGTTTGAAGTAGCCTTTGTTAGCAACACCTTCTGCTTGGTTTGCTATCACCAGGTCTTTCTTCCCTCCAAAGAGACCCACTGAGCCTTGCTCCTTTTGGATCTGAGCACACACCTCATCCAGAGATGGGAGACTCACTCCCCTCAGTATGTGCTTGATCAGTTCATTGTACCCGGGGTTAAGAGAGAATAGCAAGGCAAAGACCTTATCTTGCTCTCTCCTCTCATTTAGTACATCCGGGTCAAGGGTAGCTGGTCTCAACATCTCCAGCTCTGCCCATAGGGATCTGAACTTCCCAAAGTGTTTATCAAACTCAGTATCCTCTTGACACAGGTTGTTGATAGCCCTCTTGACTTCAAACACTCGGTTAATGTTGGATACATTACCAAACACCTTTTGGAGTGTATCCCATAGCTCTTTTGAAGTCTCACAGTAGGCGTAAGACTCCAAGATTGATGCCTCAAGGCTGTGTTGAATGATAGACAAGACAAGGAGATCCTCTTGAACTCGCTTCTTGTCATCAGCTTCAGCTTGCACCACTTCTTTGCCATCCTCTCCTAGGACAGTCTTCTTCTTGTTGTTCCTGCCTTCTTCCACCACCTCCCAGAGTCCTCTGCCTCCAAGGGCGGTTTTAGTTAGCCTTGCCCAGTGTAGATAGTTAGCTCCCTTAAGAGTAACTGGAATGGTCACCATTCGTGAGTGTTCACCAGCAGAATCCATCAAGAACAAGAAGTTTTGAGTAAAAGAAGAACTTTGCTATTTTTGGCAAATTCTGGAATAGAAAAGGAAGAACACCTCAAGAACAAGATGAACTTTACCCAAAATAGAAATGAAAGATCAAAGTGTTTGCGGAAGAAATAGGTTTCAGGAGCTTAAAGCTCTGATACCATGTGAGTTTTGATAGTATTAGAGAATCAAAGAGAGGAATGTTGTGACATTGTGACAAGTGAGAGAGTTGGCGAGAGAGTGTGAGACAAAGAGAATGTGAAACACTTTTCTTGATATCATTTATTCATGTTACAATGTCTTTAAATAGACTGAAGAGTATAATAAACTAAGACAAGTTGACAAAGGTTAAACAATAAAGAAATGGCTCTGATCTTGCGCAGTGGCTCGTCCAGCCTTGTTGGATAGTGACAGATGATAACGGCTCCTTCTCTCTTCTTCTCACCCGTGACTCTTTCCTCTAACGTCTCTCTGCTCCTTTGTCGATACCATCTCTCATTTGAATAACAACTAGCTCCCTTCCTTCTCAAGGTAATAAGTAACTTGACTTCTAAGCTAGGTTAGGTCTCTCTTAGACCAAACTGTACGGACAAGTCTACTTGCTTCCTTGATCATTCCAGGCGCCTCTCTTCATCTTAGCTATCACACTTATCTCTTTATTGCTTCATCTCAACACCACGATCTAAGAAGCTTTATTTGGAACCACTAATCAGTGGAGAATAACCAGGAAGTTGAATAAATCTCATAAGTGTTGTGAGCAAGAAGATATCCCCTTCTATCCAGATGATTCCAGATTAGCCTGTTCGGACATATGCCATTATTCTTCATGATTCTTATCAAACCAGGATGAACCACGATCTAAGAAGCTTTATTTGAACCACTATCAGTGGAGATAACCAGGAAGTTGAATAAATCTCATAGGAGTTGTGAGTAAGAAGATATCCCACTTTCTATCCAGATGATTCCAGATTAGCCTGTTCGGACATATGTCAATATCTTCATGATTCTTATCAAACCAGGATGAACCACGATCTAAGAAGCTTTATTTGGAACCACTAATCAGTGGAGAATAACCAGGAAGTTGAATAAATCTCATAGGAGTTGTGAGTAAGAAGATATCCCACTTCTATCCAGATGATTCCAGATTAGCCTGTTCGGACATATGGCATTATCTTCATGATTCTTATCAAACCAGGATGAACCACGATCTAAGAAGCTTTATTTGGAACCACTAATCAGTGGAGAATAACCAGGAAGTTGAATAAATCTCATAGGAGTTGTGAGTAGAAGATATCCCACTTTCTATCCAGATGATTCCAGATTAGCCTGTTCGGACAATTGGCAATATCTTCATGATTCTTATCAAACCAGGATGAACCACGATCTAAGAAGCTTTATTTGGAACCACTAATCAGTGGAGAATACCAGGAAGTTGAATAAAATCTCATAGTGTTGTGAGTAAGAAGATATCCCACCTTTCTATCCAGATGATTCCAGATTTAGCCTGTTCGGACATATGCCATTATCTTCATGATTCTTATCAAACCAGGATGAACACGATCTAAGAAGCTTTATTTTGAACCACTAATCAGTGGAGAATAACCAGGAAGTTGAATAAATCTCATAAGTGTTTGTGAGCAGAAGATATCCCACCTTCTATCCAGATGATTCCAGATTAGCCTGTTCGGACATATGCCATTATCTTCATGATTCTTATCAACCAGGATGAACCACGATCTAAGAAGCTTTATTGGAACCACTAATCAGTGGAGAATAACCAGGAGTTGAATAAATCTCATAGGAGTTGTGAGTAAGAAGATATCCCACTTTCTATCCAGATGATTCCAGATTAGCCTGTTCGGACATATGGCAATATCTTCATGATTCTTATCAAACCAGGATGAACCACGATCTAAGAAGCTTTATTTGGAACCACTAATCAGTGGAGAATAACCAGGAAGTTGAATAAATCTCATAGGAGTTGTGAGTAAGAAGATATCCCACTTTCTATCCAGATGATTCAGATTAGCCTGTTCGGACATATGCCATTATCTTCATGATTCTTATCAAACCAGGATGAACCACGATCTAAGAAGCTTTATTTGGAACCACTAATCAGTGGAGAATAACCAGGAAGTTGAATAAATCTCATAAGAGTTGTGAGCAAGAAGATATCCCACTTCTATCCAGATGATTCCAGATTAGCCTGTTCGGACATATGCCATTATCTTCATGATTCTTATCAAACCAGGATGAACCACGATCTAAGAAGCTTTATTTGGAACCACTAATCAGTGGAGAATAACCAGGAAGTTGAATAAATCTCATAGGAGTTGTGAGTAAGAAGATATCCCACTTTCTATCCAGATGATTCCAGATTAGCCTGTTCGGACATATGGCAATATCTTCATGATTCTTATCAAACCAGGATGAACCAATATCTAAGAAGCTTTATTTGGAACCACTAATCAGTGGAGAATAACCAGGAAGTTGAATAAATCTCATAGGAGTTGTGAGTAAGAAGATATCCCACTTTCTATCCAGATGATTCCAGATTAGCCTGTTCGGACATATGGCATTATCTTCATGATTCTTATCAAACCAGGATGAACCACGATCTAAGAAGCTTTATTTGGAACCACTAATCAGTGGAGAATAACCAGGAAGTTGAATAAATCTCATAAGTGTTGTGAGCAAGAAGATATCCCACCTTCTATCCAGATGATTCCAGATTAGCCTGTTCGGACATATGCCATTATCTTCATGATTCTTATCAAACCAGGATGAACCACGATCTAAGAAGCTTTATTTGGAACCACTAATCAGTGGAGAATAACCAGGAAGTTGAATAAATCTCATAGGAGTTGTGAGTAAGAAGATATCCCACTTTCTATCCAGATGATTCCAGATTAGCCTGTTCGGACATATGCCAATATCTTCATGATTCTTATCAAACCAGGATGAACCACGATCTAAGAAGCTTTATTTGGAACCACTAATCAGTGGAGAATAACCAGGAAGTTGAATAAATCTCATAGGAGTTGTGAGTAAGAAGATATCCCACTTTCTATCCAGATGATTCCAGATTAGCCTGTTCGGACATATGGCAATATCTTCATGATTCTTATCAAACCAGGATGAACCACGATCTAAGAAGCTTTATTTGGAACCACTAATCAGTGGAGAATAACCAGGAAGTTGAATAAATCTCATAGGTGTTGTGAGTAAGAAGATATCCCACCTTCTATCCAGATGATTCCAGATTAGCCTGTTCGGACATATGCCAATATCTTCATGATTCTTATCAAACCAGGATGAACCACGATCTAAGAAGCTTTATTTGGAACCACTAATCAGTGGAGAATAACCAGGAAGTTGAATAAATCTCATAGGAGTTGTGAGTAAGAAGATATCCCACTTTCTATCCAGATGATTCCAGATTAGCCTGTTCGGACATATGCAATATCTTCATGATTCTTATCAAACCAGGATGAACCACGATCTAAGAAGCTTTATTTGGAACCACTAATCAGTGGAGAATAACCAGGAAGTTGAATAAATCTCATAGGAGTTGTGAGTAAGAAGATATCCCACTTTCTATCCAGATGATTCCAGATTAGCCTGTTCGGACATATGGCAATATCTTCATGATTCTTATCAAACCAGGATGAACCACGATCTAAGAAGCTTTATTTGGAACCACTAATCAGTGGAGAATAACCAGGAAGTTGAATAAATCTCATAATGTTGTGAGCAAGAAGATATCCCACTTTCTATCCAGATGATTCCAGATTAGCCTGTTCGGACATATGCCAATATCTTCATGATTCTTATCAAACCAGGATGAACCACGATCTAAGAAGCTTTATTTGGAACCACTAATCAGTGGAGAATAACCAGGAAGTTGAATAAATCTCATAAGTGTTGTGAGCAAGAAGATATCCCACCTTCTATCCAGATGATTCCAGATTAGCCTGTTCGGACATATGCCATTATCTTCATGATTCTTATAAAACCAGGATGAACCACGATCTAAGAAGCTTTATTTGGAACCACTAATCAGTGGAGAATAACCAGGAAGTTGAATAAATCTCATAGGAGTTGTGAGTAAGAAGATATCCCACTTTCTATCCAGATGATTCCAGATTAGCCTGTTCGGACATATGGCAATATCTTCATGATTCTTATCAAACCAGGATGAACCACGATCTAAGAAGCTTTATTTGGGAACCACTAATCAGTGGAGAATAACCAGGAAGTTGAATAAATCTCATAGGAGTTGTGAGTAAGAAGATATCCCACTTTCTATCCAGATGATTCCAGATTAGCCTGTTCGGACATATGGCATATCTTCATGATTCTTATCAAACCAGGATGAACCACGATCTAAGAAGCTTTATTTGGAACCACTAATCAGTGGGAGAATAACCAGGAAGTTGAATAAATCTCATAGGAGTTGTGAGTAAGAAGATATCCCACTTTCTATCCAGATGATTCCAGATTAGCCTGTTCGGACTATGGCAATATCTTCATGATTCTTATCAAACCAGGATGAACCGATCTAAGAAGCTTTATTGGAACCAATAATCAGTGGAGAATAACCAGGAAGTTGAATAAATCTCATAGGAGTTGTGAGTAAGAAGATATCCCACTTTCTATCCAGATGATCCAGATTAGCCTGTTCGGACATATGGCAATATCTTCATGATTCTTATCAAAACCAGGATGAACCAAATAGATCTAAGAAGCTGATTGGAAACCACTAATCAGTGGAGAATAACCAGGAAGTTGAATAAATCTCATAGGAGTTGTGAGTAAGAAGATATCCCCACTTTCTATCCAGATGG
>NW_026617421.1:0-17342 GCF_000801105.2 Raphanus sativus | reverse complement strand
CTTCAACCTCCGGATTCTCTTTAAATCTCCGTGTCTGTCAAAGTAGTCTTTCGACCTCGCTCCACCATAGCAATCTGCTCAATCAAACCACGTCAAGCAAAGCAACTACGAGGAAACATTAAAAAAAAAAACAATAACCTTCCGAGGCATTTTCCCAAGGAGTTCCATCATAAGAGCAAGGTGATCCTCGTCTTCTCCATAACCATTCCCTTCTTTAGGAGCAAACAGCATATCCCCCGTGACAAGCTCGAAAGCAGTACAACCAAAAGACCACATATCAACAGAGAAGGAGTACCCTGACTTCAGTATCACTTCAGGAGCTCTGTACTGTCTCGTCTGTATCTCTTCAGCAAACTGTTTATCAGCCCAACAAGCGTTACCAAAGTCAACAACTTTGCATCTCATATCAATCCCATCGAGACTCCTCTCCGTCTTCGACGATGCTTCTCCACCAACCATCGAAACTCTCCTCTCCGATATCTTAGCAACCGCTCTCTTAGCTCTCCTCTTCAACTTCTTCTCAATCAGATTCATAGTGGAACTACCACCACCACCGTTTGCGTTTCCCTCAGGCTTCTCTAGTAATGGAGTTAACCCGGATCTAACCGGATCCTTGGCAGGGTCAATGGTGGAACAGAGGAGAATATTCTCAGGTTTCAAGTCGGAATGTATCATACCGAGCTCGCGGTGCAAGTAATCCAAACCAGTGAGCACACATCTGCAAATCTCCCTGACTTTATCCATCTTCAGACCTTTGTAACGTTGTATCTGATCAAACGGAGCAAGCTGTCGCCGAGAAACTCGAGCACCATGCACAGATGCTGCCCGTTGGGACCAGCGTGCTTGAAATGGTCGATGAGACGGACGACGCATTTGGTGTTTTGGAGGTCTCCGTCAGCAGCAGCGGAAAGGAACTCGATTTCGTGAAGTGCGGCTTGAGCGAACTGCTGTGCGCTCTTCTGAATCTTCAACGCAACATAGTCTGCCCCAAAAGAAAAACAGAGCAACACATCAAAAACAGAGCAACACATCAATACATACAAAGCAAAAACATTCTTTAGGATTATAGAACAGTGCTAAATTGAGGGATCGATCTGCAATTTCAAAAACCAGAATCTACAGATGCGTATAAAGGTAGGATGTTGTACTAGAAGAATCTACGAGATGCGTATGTATAAAAGGTCGAGCCTTTTGATCTAAATCTACTAAAGGATTGAGATTTGAAGAGGAAGGGGGAAGAAGCGTACAGAGGATTGAGTATCGAAGGCAAGCCAGACGGTGGAGAATTGACCCCAGCCAAGCTTTCGCTGAGCGATGTAACGACCACCGGAGAAAGGATCGCCGATCCTGACGGCGTGATAACCACCTTTGCGGTAAGAATCGAAACCTTCTTCTTCTCCTTCTGATCCAGACGAGGATGAACACGACATGTTCTGTTCTCTCTCTAGAACGTTGTCTGAAAATTCGACAGCGACCGATCGTCAAAAAAAACTGGATCTTTGGGGAAAGAGCTTTCCTTTGTTAGAAGAAAGAGAGAAAGAGACAAAAGAGAGAGAGGAAATGGGAGTGAGATTGCGTGTGTCCCTGAGACAGACCCCTCTTCTCCTCTTTTTGCTCTTTTCTTTGCTTCAGATTTTTCCCGATTTAAACTTTTTGTGTAATTCTCTCTTTTGCCCTTTCATGTGGAGTAGTTTATTTTTTTGCTCCTGTTGGTCAGGTGTCTGTCTTTTTTTTCCGTCCTGGAAGGGAGGGCCAACGACCGGTTTGGCTCCCCATATTTTGACAACTACCAGTCACATTTGATCGAGCCAGTTTGTAGTCATAATTTTTGGGACTGCTCTAAACATAGTACAAATACAAAGTTGTTCTCCCGTGAGATAACAAAATGAAGTCGTTTTTTTCTCCAAACATTACAAATGCAGAGTTGTTTTGAGGCATATTGCAGCACGAGATTTAACAAAGCAGGTGAAACGTTCCCGTTTCCTGCGTACAGAGAGAGACGGATTTAGCCTGTGCTGACCTAGCACCGGACCCACTGGTGTTGGTCGTGCTTCTCCAGCTGGAACCAGTCAGGATCATCTCCTTCGCAGCTGCTGACATTGTTGGGATCGTGAAGAGCTTTCTTCTTCTTCCACGGCTCGACTCTTAGAGGGCTTTAAAAATCTGTACAAGTTGGGCCTTAGTTTTTTATTTGGGCCTCAATTTGAGCTCGCTAGTGTCTTTGCTAAAACTTCGGTAGTCAAGACCATAGCCCAATAAAATGTAGAAAGAAGTTTCATAATCCATCAAAAATCGGGAAAACAAGATTAATGACATGACCTTTGGATTATTCAATTAACTACCTGTGACGTCGTGTCTGATTATTCAATTAAGTACCTGTGACGTCGTGTCTATATATATCTTACATTAATGTTTCATGACTCAAAAGTCAACACAACTTTGCAGACCGAGAAAACGACATGAATCTTGCGTTATGGCACGAATATGCAAATACTATACGTAACATGCATGAGGCACGACTTATATATATACACACACATAAACCTCTGAATAGGCGTTATCCAAAACTATAAATAATTGATGCTCCTATCTCCAGTATAATTGATGCTTTGCCATTATTGGCGTTTCCCCCTTCTTACACGTTGTAAATATATTAATGCTTCCAGTCTCCATTATTGCTGGGTTTTATCCTGGTATAGTGGTATCGGTGTGCTTATTTTATTTTATTTTGGTTATATTAACTCGGTTTGCCTTTTACACTTTTGTGGTTCCATAAAGACGTTAAGACTCCCATCACACGTAAAGATTATTCCATGCCGAGTGTACTTTCAATTTCAAGCTTGCTAAGTTCCATCCATTTTCCTTTTATATAGCCCAAGACCTGGTGAATCTTAAGATATTTCGGCTTGCATGATTTTGGTCTAAAGTTTTTTTATCGAAGCAGAACATTTTTTTGGATATCTGGTTTAATTTGACAAAACTGTTGTTTAGTTTAACGTAAAACTACTTTTATTATCTTTTACTAGTATTATTACTAATACCAACACAAGAAAAAATGTGACCATGTTTCTAATCAGTAAGAACATCTCCAATCATATTCTATTTTTACACTAAAATAGAGTTTAGAGTAAAAAATATTTTAATGGTATTCTAATTCCCACTCTATAATAGAGTGAAAAATATGTTTACTCCAAATATAGAATAAGTTGTTTTTTCTTTGTTCATCACTCTATTTTTTACTCTAAAATAGAGTACCATTGGAGCAAACTACATCTTTATTATAGAGTCACTCTATTTTAGAGTAAAAAATAAAGTGAACCTTTAGAGATGCTCTAAGACCATATTCTAGAAACATCAAAACCTCTTCTAAACAGTGGACGGTCTCACCAGCCGTTAATTTTATAATGTAAATTTTACTATCTTTAAGGAATAAGGACACTTGGATCCATCACGAAAATCCTGAAAGATACTCCCTCTGTTTCATAATACTTGATGTTTTACCTTCTTGCACAAAGATGAAGAAAACTAGATTTTTCTAAAAAAAATATTTTTAAAATATTACTTTAGAATCAATTAATCAATAATAAAAAAGACAGTGAAATCTAATTGTTTGAACAGTTTCCAATAAAGTTAAAGTTAACCTTAAAATCTCAAAACTTCATCTAATTTGAAACAAAATTATCCTTCTAAAACATCAACTATATTGAAACGGAGGGAGTATTAGTTATCATTATCAAAAATCCCACCTACATCTAGACAAAATCCAAGATATATACTACATATCTAAACTAAAAGTATTGTAATAGTTATCACTGTTTCTTTTTTTCTAAGCTTAGCTAAACCAAAATAGCTATCTCCAAGAGTCGAGCGCGACTAAAGGAACTATATAAATAATATGTTTTTTTGTAAAAAATATAAATAATATGTTAACCCTCCCAATTCTCATAGCTAATAAACTCAACAATATTGGAGGCAAGTATTTGAAGAAAACTAGGTAATGCTGCAAGAACTTCGAAAATCCATTCAGTTCACTGAATGCAACTTTCGAACCAGCTGTCAACAATTCCATTCTGTCTCACACCTCAACCATATGCTTTTTTTTGTAGGGATTCTCCTCGATGCTAAAGAAAAGAAGTCAATTGAAAATAGAGAAGAAAAAAGTGGAGAATAAATAATTAAAAGAGTCTAGTCGAAGTAGGTTTAGGTAAGAAAGTAATTTTTACTTATACCTTTTTAATAATGGATCGTCAGACTAGACCAGACCTATAAAGAGTGCCCACACCTACCCATCTTTTCTCTGCTTGGTTTCTTAATAACATACGGCAATTTGATTCTTAGTTAAGAGAATGGTCTGGTATACAATTAGGATAGTTCCAAAATCTATTTACATCTAAATTGGTTTTAAGAAATAATAATAATTAGATTACTTTAGATAACAAAAGACTTGACGCATGTTTCCAAGATCTTTATGCTAAAGATATTTTAGATTTTGGCCATTTCGTAGTTTAAATTTTTTTAAATCACTAATTTATTTATCGTTTTAACAACTATTTTATCTATATAAAATATAATATTACAAATAAAATAAAAAATACAATCAACTAAAATTTTAAAATGAAGAAAATATAATACAATTGATAACTATTAATTTATTTATTTATTGTTCTATAGGAGTGATGTACCTTTTGATAACCATTAATTTACTATTTGGTTGATTTTAATAATTTCTTATTAATCTAGTAACGTTGTCAATCAACATTTCCGGATTAAAAACATCAAAAGTTTCAAAATCAAAATAACTAATGTACTAAATAATTGCAATCTCCTGTATTTAGTAAAAGAAAAATCAATGAAGATTTTAAATCATCAAAGCTAAGATAAAACAACTCAATCTTTTACTCTAATTAGAGATGTAAGTATGCTCAGCTTTATGTAATACTTCAATCTCATTTGTTTATGATTTTCGTAAAGTTGTAAAACTACGTTTTCCTATTAATACAAACTTCTCTGCCGATATGACATGATTTAATAATTATTTATTTAATTATTTGCATTTGGGCATATATAAGTACAGATGTCTATGTGTGTGTTTTCTATTACCAGTTTCATATTCTCTTGAAACAACATAAGAAAAACAACAAAAGCAAATACAACATGACTCGCTCCTCTAGATTCCTTGGAACCGCGGCGGCGACGCCACCACCGCCAGAAGAAATCCTCGCCGCGGAAACGGACTTGGTTGTGATCCTCTCAGCTCTTCTCTGCGCTCTTATATGCGTAGCCGGCTTAGCCGCCGTAGCTCGCTGCGCCTGTCTCCGCCGCCTCGCCGGCGTTAATTCCTCCGCCGTAGGAGTGTCTCCACCGCCGAACAAAGGCCTCAAGAAAAAAGCGCTACAGTCCCTCCCTAAATCCACCTTCGCCGCTGCAGACACTCCGAGCTCCTCCGCCGGAGATGGAGACTCGCCCGCCGAGTGCGCCATATGCTTGACGGAGTTTACCGACGGAGAAGAGATCAGGATTCTACCGCTTTGCAACCACGCCTTCCACTTGGCGTGCATAGATAAATGGCTGACTTCTCGGTCGTCGTGTCCTTCTTGCCGTCGGATCTTGGTACCGATGAAGTGTGATCGGTGTGGTCACCATGCTTCCACGGCGGAGAGTCAGATTAAAGATCAGCCTCCTCCTCATCAGCATCCTTCACAGTTCACTTCCGCCGTTGTTCCCGCTTTTCTTCCTTAAAACAACTTTTTCCTTTCTTTATTTTATAATTTGGCAAAAAATTATCGGCATGATTAAGGGAAAGTAAGATATTAATTAACTAGGAATTAGTGATATTTTTAGCTATTTCTGTTTTTATCATCTCTGTAAGACTGGTTACCGTAACACTGTCCTGAATCTGAATCAGTCAGATGGAGTTTCTAAGTTCGAGATGTTAATTTTTTTTCACAGAAATTCACAATTCGAATAAAACGTACTAACATTTAAAAATAATTTAATTGATTGGGCAATTTGAGCACGGAGAAGAGAGTCGGTCATGTGAGCCCTCTTTGTGAGCAAAACACCCAATAAGGAATGAAGACTACCGGTGTTCAAAAAAGAAAAAGAAAAAGAAAAATGAAGACCACAATTTTAGAAAAGTATTTGCAACTGGAAAGTGTTTGCATTTCCTTAATTTCCTTGGAATGTTTTGCAAAATATATAGGAGTTTGTTTATCTCTTTCCAACAGATAACATTAACTAAATATCTGTTAAAAGTTAACCTTGGCAGTATAAGTAAATACTACTCCGTCCGTTTTTTTAATAATCAATGTTTTAAATTTCCTTTTCTCGAAATTATAATGACTCAAAATATACGATATTTTTCAATATTAAATACAAAATTTATTAATTTTTATTTATATATTTATATATATAATTTTTATTTTTTCATTTTTTATTTTATTATTAGTTGAATAGTAACTATATGAATAATTAAAGATATATTTATTTCAAATATCTCTATTGAAAAAATGGAAAGAGTATAGCAGGATGATAACTGGCAAAATTGGGAAATTGTGAGTCCAGTTTAGTGTAGGTTTTGGCGAAAATCTAGCATCTAGACAATGTAGTGATTGCATGATAGAACTATGAAGATATTTATATGCAAATTAAATAAATATATTAGGATAATATAGACTCGTCTCCTTTACCCGCAATTAAGGATGACTCTCTCTCATTCGATTCAAATGAGCAGAGAAATTTAAAAGTTCGGTGACCAAAAGTATCCGAAATTACAGACTTACGGTATTTGATAGACAAATTAAAAACACAGACCAGTTTAGTTTTAGTTGTGAAATACTAGTTCATCGATCGTACTTCTTTTTCTCAGTTATGTACTCTCAGACCCTGCTAGGAAGTACTCCTATCATTTTTGGTCTTTTTAAAAAAGTTGGGAATAAAAACTAAAGTGATGAAAAGGTGGAGAAAGGGGAATATTTGAAGTGAAACGATAAACGTAACACTCAACTTATAAACACTAGAAACGCATGACAAGCCCAAATATTATCCACCTTTCAGTTTCACTTAATGGAATCTTATGCCTTATCTCTCCCTTTCTGCTCGAAATGTTTATTATACTAACACCCAAGAGGCAAAAAAGTGAAGATAATATTCGGCAAAAACTTTTTCATCATTTAACTTTTCTTTTTAATTTTGTTGTCTTTCTACAAATAGCTCAAGGGTATCCAACTTTTCTTTATCTTTTTCGTATTTTCTTGTCTAATACCGAAACGTATTCACATTCTTTGATTAACATCCTCAATGACCTTAGACGACTCCGTTTATTAATCTCAGCCTGAAGCCTTATCTTAAAAAAAAAAAAAACTTGATGCCTTATCTTGGTAACAGTTTAATTCATTACAAGTCTTATAAGTCATTGCGCGCTTGGATTCAAAATTTCCACAACAATTGTTTATGAGCATTAATGAAAAATAGATAGATAACACAAGTTTTTTGTTTGATTTTGTTTAGCTTAAAACTCAAGTATAATCCCTCGCACTCTTTCGTAAAGTGAAATTTTGCTTTCACGAATATTTTCTTCTTAGATGGAGATGATTTCACGAATATATAAATCTAATCAGCTAATAAGTCAAGAAGAATATAAGAAAGTTTAGATAGAGAGGTTGGTCCGAGGTTTTAAAGAATATTATTATTTCTTATAGAGTAAATAAGTTAATTTTTTTTTAAAGTGAGGTGTAACATATATCATCTTAGATACTTTCCTCCTAACAATCTTTTGCTCTCATAGTAAAAAGGTGACATATGTCAAAGATTCACTTCATCATCTCTCAAGTGACTGATCTTCCCTAACCTTTTTACCTACTTATTTTCAGTGTTCACATTATACATGTCCCTTTTAATTTACTGTTCATATTCACTTTTCAGTACCAGTCTTATCATGGCAAAATCCTATTCCCTTATCATACTATTTGAATTCAAATTAACTTTTGGTAAAGAGTAATCTTCATATTTAGAAAGGGGGTGGGGGTACGTTAAAGAGTGCAAAGCGAATAAAAAATGACTGTCATCTCTAAATCAAGATTAGTTATGCTGAAGTATGACTGTTAATTTGCAACGTTTTAGTGGTACGTCGAATCTATGAAGACACATTTAAATGGTTCAGGCCATAGTTCCGTATATCGCGTGTGTTACTTTTCTTTGTTATAGAATCTCCAATTTTTTACTCGAAGCAACCCACAATTATGATCCGAATCAGGGGTTAGACTGAAATAAAAAAGAGGTAGGGCCAAGTGGCGGAAAGAAACACCAGTATCCAAAAAAACAATAGAATAATAAGAAAGACATGCTTCAATAATATAAGCCCATTTCCAGCTCGATAAGTTTTGTATGGGCCGGATGTTCTTATCACGCTAAAAAATGCATCCAAAGAACGGAGAGAGAGATGATTTCAACGATGAACAAAGCTTTGCTTCATTCACATGTATGGATAATAACCCATATATGATAACACAAATAAGAGAAAGGAAGACCATGCCTCGTGAAGATTACAAACCGACAAACTAACCACGTTCGTAGAAGTTGCATTAAATACAAAATGGGCCTATTATTAATTAACCAATTTTGCTCTCTAGACACAAAACCATGTTCATAGCAAAACTCACGATGTCATGTCTCTCCACTTAACATCAAAAACTAACACATCACATCTCTATCCACACACATATAATTGCATTTCTTTACGTGTGAGCGTCTTCTTTTTAAGTTTCAAACTAAATTAAAGAAAAAAGTGGCAAGAGCTAGAAAAAACCTCAATCTACAAGCGTCAGAAAATACCTCATACCCCAATCTTTTGGTTATTTATTTCTTTGCATCGCCGTGTGAAAGATAGATATATACCTGGATTGGTCAGTCACTTGTGTGCTGTCAACAGCATTAACAGAATTACTTGAAAAAGGAGTGAAAAACAAATCAGGTGTTTTGCTGTTGCTTCTTGTTCTTTCAAGTGGTAATGCCACAATGGATTACGATCCAAGAAACCAAGGAGAGAGATATTGTGGTTGCTAGTGATGAAGAAAACCTGTGCTTCATTCATTGGTTCACATGTGACGTGGATAAATGAAATGATAACTCACATGAAAGAAAGACAATGTCTCGTGACGGTTACAGATTGACAAAACAAAAACAAAAAAAAAGCGATAGACTGCACACAAAAGGTGATTCGATTCTGTTTTGGTATCGGCTCTACAGTTCAGTCATCATAAACCATAAAAAGCAGCAAGAACAGATTTTATGTGGAGAGAGACATGAATGAAACAATGATGCGCACAAATGAACAGTAGTCAAAAGAAACATTACAAAACAAAGAATGAATTAAGTGAAACAAAAGCGCTCCTCTTCTTTCTCCCCCTCTTTGCATATTGTCGTGTGGATTTGTCAAATAGTATTTTACCGGAATTACCTGGAAAAAAAGCGAGGGAAAAACGAATCAGGTGTTTTTATTATTGTTATTTTGTGAATCTTAATGCGAAGTGTTAGTTACCTGAAAATGGGTCGGGTCAGCAAGTGTGTGTGTTTTAAACAATCTCCATGGAGCTCTGTTTTTTCTTGTTGGACTTGTTGGAGAAGAAGCACATCTGGACCCAGCTCTTCTTCGGCTTAACCACCAGCGATTTCGCGTTGCTGTTGTTTCTCGCTTCCACGAGATCGTTCATGTACTGAACAACCGCCTGAGGGCCCTTCTCGGCTACATCACGAGGAGGAACTTGAAGCGGATTCTCCTGAGCACGAAACACACGCAGCTTCGTGAGCATCCTAAACGACTCCGGAAGCACACGGATCTGGTTATTGCTTATATCAAGCTCCTCGAGCATCTCGAGGTTGCCTAACGACCTCGGCAGCGACACCATATCGGCGAAGTTGTTCCCCACGTTCAGCTTCACGAGCGTCGTGGCGAAACACAAGCTCTCCGGGACGGATTCGAGCTCGTTGAAACTCGCGTCCAGCTCTCTGAGGCTAGACAGAGAAGACATCGTGGTCGGCAACTGTCTGATATTGTTGTAACGAACTGACAAGATCTCCAGCGTGGTGATCTTCCCGATGGCTTCGGGGAGAGCCTTGAGCTTGTTGTAATCCGCACGGAGCTCTTTGAGGGAAGAGCATCCACCGATGGAGTATGGGATCTCTTCGATATCGTTCGTCTCCACGTCGAGCTTCTTTAGGTTGGCGAGCGAGCCGATGGACTCGGGGAGGACAGGGAGGTTGTTGCAGCTCAAGTTAAGCTCCTCGAGCTGCAGCAACCTGCTGAAGGAAGAAGGCAAAGATGATAGCTGGTTGCCGCTGAGGTTGAGGTGAACCAAGTTGATCAGCTCCCCGATAGACTCGGGGAGCTGATTGATTCTGTTGGAACGCAAATCGAGGTTTGTCAGAGAAGCTAGCCCTCCTATGGTGTTTGGTAACACCACGATGTGGTTTTCAGACAAGTCGAGCGATGTTAGAGTGGATAACTTGCCGATAGAATCTGGAAGCCACTCGACTTGTGGAGATAGCTTGTTCTGTAGATTCAGCTCTTTGGTAGCTTTCTTGGCTGATACCTCGATCAAACTAGCAAGCTTTATCAAACTCAGCTTCTCTCCTTCATTGCCTACACATCACACAATAATGATTCAAACCACAGTTACTAAAAACATATGGTTCAAAACATTGGCTGGTCTTATCCAAAATGATTTTCTTATATATACTACTCAAATCGATTTTTTTTTCTAAATCGATTTAAATCTTTAATTAAATTCATCACAATAATTAGATAAAATATTTTTTGTTTTGTTTATCTAATTTAATAACTCATCACAATAATTTTATAACTAAACACAGAAACTCATATATGTAAATAATCCACATAATAGCTAGTCCTGTATAATACTACTAGTTACAACATAGCAATTTTTGTAACATTTGCTAAAACATAACTAGTGTTTGTTGCTACACTTTCCATATCTAGAAAATCCAAAGTTCGAGTAACTAACCACCAATCTAGAGCCTTTAAGTTAAAAGAGAGGAAGATGAGGTAACTAACTCACCGGCGAATTTTCCGGGGACGAGCGTTGAATCCACAATCTGCTGTGGTGCTCGAGGAGGAGCTACGAAACCATCACCGTAGAGAGAAGGTTTAGCTGTACTCACGAAGCTATCGTCTCGCGAAACCATCTCCTTTGGACGAGCAGGCGTCTTCTCCGAGAAATACAAGCTCGACGGAACCGTCGTCGGAGGAGGAGGACGAGAAGACGGAGGAGCAGAGACGCCGTTAGAGGAAGGAGAAGGAGAAGCATTATTAATGCAATCAGAAGCTCTCTGGATGAAATCGTCGAAGAGAGAGTGAACGGTTTCCAGATCGAGGAGCTTGGCGGCTTCTCTTATCTGCTCTTTGCTTCGGAACCGAACGAGACCTTTCTTCATCTCCTGCAGCACGGCGAAGAGCTCGCCGGGGACAACGTCGGAGGAGGAGGGTTTCCTCTGGTTATCGATGGCTTCTAGCCAGGCCTGGTCTTCCTTCTCCACGTTCTGTATCAGAGACCTCGCGGCTTCGACCTCGTCGAGTCCTGGTCTCGGCGGGAGAGATCTGTGGATTCTCATGATTTCTTCCACCACTTGCTCCGTCGTGTCCAGACGCTTATCCAGCAGCTGCAGAGAATCCATTATCGTCTTTCCAATGTTTTTTTGTGTGTGTGTGCGCTCAAAGTGTCGATTTTTAAGTGAGAAGAGGAAAGGAGAGAGAGAGAGAGAGTTTTATTTAGAAACACAGAGGAGGCTCTTGCTTCGCCTCATAAAGACAGCTGTTTCCATCACTCTTTTTTTTTTCTTTTTTGTGCTTCTTCTCTTGTTCTTCTAGTTCCTTCCTCAGTTCATCTTCCTCTGTTCCCTTCCGAAATAATTATTTACTTTTTTCATATTGTCTGTCACCCAAGGAAATACAAAAAAAAAATCATTAGTATAGTTTCCTAAATGTTGAGTACTAGTACTTTATTAGCATTATCATTAGCAGGAGGATATTTTCTTATGTTTTAAATAAATGCGACGGGAATAACGTGAACCGTGGGATGGTGACTTATTGCTTATCTGTGGATTTTGATTTTGTATTATCACGTTATTCCCATTTTTCCCTATGTATGTATACACATTTTTTTCTTCAGTATTCTCCACGTATTTGTATCGTATTTCTTGGAAAATATCTAACTCATTTCGAAAAAGAGCATTATGTGCACAAAGATGATGCGGAGATTAATGCCTGTTTCCATTTTTCATGTCTCCTAAAAGAATAATTCTTCGTTACCGTTTAGATATTACTACTTGGAAGTTGGAATGATATGGGGATCATCAACGATAACTAAATAGGCCCATTGTGTCCGTATCAAGGATAAGCATTAAATAACTCAATTTCTTTTTTAAAAATAACTCAGTTTACTCCATTACTGCTTTTGTTTTTTTTGTAGGTATATACATAGTCTTGTTTATTTTTCCCTAATTGTTATTTTTTGTTTACCAAAAGAATAAAATATGATTAGTTAAACTAAATTATTGCTAAACGTGCGACCAAAAGAATTGTTTATATACACTATAGATAATAAATAACTTGAAAAAAAACTGAAAATAAAAAGAAGAGATTACCAAGCGAACATTTGATTTGGTGAATGAAAAGTAGTTGTTGAGTTAAAAAAAAAATACAATGAACAAAAATAAAGGTAAAAGTAAAAGCGGAGAGGCGAAAAGAAGAAGGTGAAAGAGAAGAACGCCATGTGTGAGGTGGGACACGTGTCGGTGATAGGGTCGATGATGTGTTGTCCTTTAACCTGGATCCAGCTGTCACGTTCACAGTCCCCACTTAGAGCGAATACGCTTATGCAAATGCATATCTGAGACTGGTGATATAGATGATCTTATTTTCTGCTAAACTATTTGAAATTGTGCTTAATCTATTTTATATTAAGAAACACACAATTATTTGATGGAATAAACCCATAGATTACATGTATAAAACCACTTGTAAACACCTAGTTTAGTGTGTCAGGAAGTCTCAGAGCATCATTATTGCTAAGTCCTTAGCATTGGTCCTTAATCCACATATATGTATATGTATATGTTATATATGTGTATGTAATTGTTTGTTAAGGACTTTACGGAAATCGAAATCGAAAATTTCTTAATTAAGGAATTTTCGGTTTCGGTTTCCGTAAAATCATTAGCAAACAATTACATACGCATATATAATATATACATATACATATATGTATACTAAGGACCAATGTTAAAGACTTAGCAATAATGATGTTCTCAGGCACTTGGGATAGATAAAGAATTCTAAACATGACAGAAGACTGGTCAATATTCAAATATTTTTAAAAATTAGCGGAAGTTTCTTTTATATGCGTGCTTGTGTTTTAGTATTGCAAGTTGTGTTATAGTATTAGGAAAAGCAAGTTGTGCTATATTTCATGGCGATGTCAATTATTTTCTGTTATAGTGAAGCGGTGCGGTTAAACTATACATGGTGAAATCTTGGTCGGAACAATAAGAACGCTTTTTGTCAAAAAAAAAAAAACAATAAGAACGCTAACACCTATGCAAAACATTTGTTTTACAAACTAACAAATGATACAAGAAACCCTCCTCGAAAAGAAACACTCTACAAAAACATAGAAAAAGGAAGATAATCTAACGGCCATAATGGACACACTACCTTTTTATGCTTTTGTAAGTTGAAAATTCAGCTTTTAGCCAATGCTAAGGAATTTATTAAGATATTACCCAATTCAACATTCTTTTTTCTTTTCAAACTAGTTGGCTGTTCGTTCTATAAAAATATATATTGCAAAATTGCTACTGAAACATTGATTCGAATGGATATGTTTGTATGTGGTCTAATGAAATAATGTTATATTATACTTGAAAAGATGCTTGAATTCTGTTAAAGAAGTTCATCTTTGATTTTTAGTTGGCTGTTCGTTCTATAAAAATATATATATTGCAAAATTGCTACTAAAACATTGATTCGAATGGATATGTTTGTATGTGGTCTAATGAAATAATGTTATATTATACTTGAAAAGATGCTTGAATTCTGTTAAAGAAGTTCATCTTTGATTTTTATTCGTGTACTTTGCATTGGAAAAGTCAAACACAAAATCAAAAACAAAAAGATAAACGGCCGACACAAGAAGATACACTGCCGAAGATTTTGTTTGTTTTTGTAGCTATAAAGTCGAGAGATTCAATTCAACTATTCAAGTCATAGACTATAATGTTTGATGTAAGCATTTATTATTTTTACATTTATCGTCACTCTCATCGCACAATGATAAAATTTGACGAATCTTTTTATATCCTCTTCTTAATAGGAGATTCTCTTTTGGTGGTCGCATGCATTGCTTTACTTTAGAGAAGCAACGTCATCTGTTCAGAATGAATACCCCTTCACACTTCACATCTCTTTCTGACATCACATAAAAATTTCAAAGCACTCTTAATAACCTGTGACCATAAATTCAAAAGTTTCTCGAAGCTATGATGCGTACCTTCAAGTGGCTCGACTTCAAGATCAGACCGGTCTATTGTCTTATAGATTTCTAGAAATAGATGACTTTTACCTTTTACCATTACAGCAACAGCTTTTGAACAAATACACGTACTCAACCCTAACTGCAAGTCCTTAATCTAGCTATTTACCTAACTGCAACAGCTTTTACCTAACTGCAAGTCTTTAAACTAGCTAGGGGATAAGGATCAAACCTCACTCTGATTAGTACTATTAATGCTCTCCACACATAGCTAAACAGAGTGAGGACGAAGCAATTAAGTGATATCAACTAACTACAAAGCTATGTAGCACAACACACTCAACGATGCCTTAGCTCCAACACAAAACATCAGAGTGATCTTTTTTTTTTTTATTGACTTTAAATGAAAATCAAAATCATCACAAATTTTAATTTGAGACTAATAAAACACAAATGAAACCGAAAAGAGGTCATACAAAAGTCTGTCAAATGGTTCACGACGCAACACAAGACAAATCCTTCAAAGATAATAGAGTTTCCTTTTTGACCCACGCTCAGAGGAAAGCATCTTTCTCGAGCAGCTTCACCACCTCGAGCTGGTTATTGAGCTTAGCCACATCAATGGGTGTCTTCTCGTCTAGGTTTTGCAGAGTCCTGCAACCACATACACAGAAAAGCGTCATATAACTCAAGTCTTGAAGAACTTTTTCAATATGAAGTCCTCTCTCTATATAAGTGCTGTGTTCTAAGGGCTTACACTGCTGCACCATTCTCAAGGAGAAGGCTAACACAATCTTTCCTCCCGTAACCAGCAGCGTAATGCAGAGGTGTGTTCTTGTTTTTGTCAACAGCGTTAACACTTGCTCCAGCATCGATAAGAACTTGAGCACATTTTAACTGCGGCAAGGAAACAACAGGGTGGTCAATCTCGGATTCAAGTCGACAGTTTTAAACAAAACGCCAAGCATAGAAGTGACCGAATGTTAACTTTCCCTGAAGTGATAATAAAAGAATTGCATACCTCGCCGTATCCACACGCAAAATGCAGTGCTGTCCTTCCTTCAGAATCTTCTTCATCTTTGTTACCACCAGATTCCAAAGCGGTTTTCAAACCCTAAATGAATTAAAAACGTTAATGAACAAATATACCTAATACACAAGCAAACATTAATAATGATAAAATCCCAAAAAGGTCAAAAGCATAAGAACGTTTAATGAACAATAGACCTAATACTCAAGCAAACATTAATGATAAAATCCCAAAATGGTCAAAAGCATAAGAACGTTAATGAACAATAGACCTACTACTCAAGCAAAAATTAATGATACCATCCTAAAATGGTCAAAAGCATAAGTAACAAAGTAGGAAGCAGTCTAACCTCAACATCACCAAGACTGGCCGTTTGATGAACAATAGACTCTTCTTCTTCTTCTTCAGCCACCTCGGGTTCAGCTGAAGGCGTCTGGTCAGGCAAGCCAACAACAGGCATACCCATTGCTTCACCAAGCTTTTTCAGTACATCTTTATCATTCCAGTACCTAATTACCAGATAACCAAAAAAAAAAGAAAAAAAGTCTTCCTACATAAGCACAAACAACAACAAGCAGAAGAAGGAAGTTTTACAATTTCAATGAAAACGAAAAGAAACACTGACTTCATCATGGCAGAAGGACCACCAGCATCAATCTCATCAAGTATACGTTTCAACTCTGGATCTTCTTTCAACCGTGCCATACGCTCAGTAAAGTTCTCAGCTGTTTCAGGGTTTGAGAAAGCATCCAAAAAGGGAGACATTTGTGGATCCTGAAGGCAAAAGAAAAAAAATATTTATCCAAAGCCATGCCTCAATATTAAACCAAAGTCCAGAATATATATATATATATATGCGTTTTCCGTATTCACCTTGACCAAGGCGTTACCAAGTCGCTCAGCCATGGTCTGAAACTCGGGGTTATGCATAACCTGTTCCATTGTGCTGACATACTGTTGTGGATCAATGTTAGGGAAACCTCCTCCTCCTGCTCCTCCCTCAGCTGCGTTTGGGATAGATCTCTGAAGCTGCTCAGCCAACTGGTTAAAGGCAGGATCTTTAGCAATCTGCTCCGCCAATTCTCTGATGCTTGGATCTTTTCAAAAAAAAACCATCAGTAGAAAAAGCTCCACCTAGAAAATAAAAAATAAAACTGTTTCAAAGAGCAGACACGTACGTTGAGGATACTAGCCATGTTTGAGAAATCAAAAGCATTGAAATTCAAGCCAGGAGGGTTAGGTGATGAAGGTGAACTCCCAGATGCTGCTGATGCTGCTGCTGCTGATTCCGGTTTAGGACTCTTGCTCTCCTCCTTCGATTCGGTTTTCTCATCTACAGAATAACAACGATAACCAAAATCACAAAATCTGACTAGATACGGTTCAATTCAACATGAGATTTTATATATACGAAGAAAAACAAATGTTACCTGAAGGAATCAGCGGGTTTTTCTCTGGATTCGAAGCCATTAGATCAAACTTAAACCCTAGAAGAAGAAGAAGAAAAAACACAATAGATTATTCAGAAACAAAGATTTAGACAAGGAGGCGAGACCAATCAAAGAGACGAGAGTTAAACCCGAGAAGACAACGTTGTGGTGGCAACAGCACAAGAAAAAGCCGAAAATAACAGATAATTAAATTTATTTTTAATATTTTATTAATCTATACTGATAAAATGATTTATCAGCTGTTGTAATGGATTGGATTGGGAAGAAATCAACAGCCACTGGTTTATCATTGAAGTACGTACCTAAAGCTTTTTT
>NW_026617420.1:0-17349 GCF_000801105.2 Raphanus sativus | reverse complement strand
TGATATTTACGGTATTGCCACTGGTGGTGATGTTGAGAGGGAAATGTCCGTCGGCGGAGTCACCGGCCTGAGTCCGGAGAGGGTACTTAGCGTTTGGAAGTTTGAGGAAGAGACGTAACTTGGTATGACGTGAAACTGAACTAGCTCCACTTGTTGCTCGTCGGTTAAGGAGTTTAGGGTTCCGGCTTTTAGACTGGAGAAGGAGGAGTCGCTCGGCGCGAAGATAGTGATTCCGTTGTCGGAGTTGTTGAGTTGGCCGTAGAGTTGGTTAGCAACGCCGGTTGATTTGAGTAGTCTGATGAAGACCGTGAACTGGCCTGCTTTTTCGAGGATTTTAGTAACGTTTGTGGGTCCTGGTGGAGCAGGTGCCGCGGCTGGCTGAGAATGGTTCCGGGAGTGGCTGTGAGGAGGAGGAGGACGGTGGCGAGGAGGAGGAAGGGAGAACTCTCCCATGGTGGTGGATCTGTGTGTGTGTGTGTGTGTGTTGATGTTTTTTGTTTGGGTGAGATACGAGTTTATAGGAAGTAGTAAGGGTTATAAAAAAAAATGGGGAAATTAATTGGTTAAGAGGTCAACATTTTTACAACTAAGTTGATTGTTAATTAGGAATCAGTGATGGTTTGATTACTTTTTTTTTTTTTGGTGTGTAAAATGTCTATCACATCTTGTCAGATGAACTGTTTTACCTCTTGGAAAAATGATGTGATAACTAACTATATATGGCCATATGCTTTCAGTAACAAAAGAAGGATAATTGTTTTTGGATTTAGTGTAATGATTTCTTAGGAGAAAATTATGAAAGCATTTTACTTAATTATTAGATATTTATTGGGAGCCATGGCATGCATGTAGTTTTTTTTTCATTTTATAACAGCAAATCAATTACAACAGTTATAAATATATGTGCTAAAATATATGAAATCTGCGTAGACAGTGCATTAACTTATTAATCGAAAGCATGTCATATGAATTGGTGTTAAATATTAGTTCTTCTAGTTTAAAAAAAAACAAAAGAATATATTAGGGAGTTCAAAACAACTATAGACTATAGTATTATTACGGTGGTGTTAATGAATGTACCTAGTATTTACACAGACCGGCTGCATAGACAAAATGGAAATCATTACTTTGTTTGTAATTATCAAAACCTCTGTATGGAAAGGTGGGATGAATAATGGAGGGTGTGGTATATGATAATGGAAGGAGCAACTTGCAACTTTGCTTGAAAATTAAGAAAAAGCAAACATATCAATTGATTTGTGGTGGGCTCTCTTCATTTTTAAGCATATTTCATATTTATGACGTAAGCTTTGATTTATTTGGTTTGTACTTTGTAGTAATGTTGACAGTGTATCACATTCAGTTTACATGATTTCACTTATTCCATATAAAAAGCTTCAGACCATTCTATAACCGATCCGGTGTTTTTTTCTAGACATTCTACGCTCAAATCAATAAATTGTAGGAACATATTTTCACTTTCTGTGACCATATAAATGAACTCGAATAAAAAATAATGTAATAAATGTATGTAAGTTTGTAATTTGTGAAGGTGGGTTCGAAAATGTTTTGTAAGGGTAAGTGGACCCTAATTAATTATAACTCTCTTAAAACAGCGTTGTCATCCTACTACGATGTTTATGCATTTATCAGATTTTATTTTGATTGGCATCTTCTCATTTGCTTCACTAACATATAACTAAATAATCTCATGTATACAATTTCAACGACGATTCAATTATTTCTTATATTTGTAGTTCTAGACTCTTACGATGCAACCAGAAAACAAGTTTTAGAACAACCTCACAAGGTATCATTTGCAGTGACTTGTAGAAGACATCCCCATGCACCGCGTGGACCGGCGCTGCTTCTCCACCCATCATCGCCGATGTTTCATCGGCATGGAGACTCCGATTTTAACCGGACTTACGTTGTTTTCAAAATTCAATGAAAACAATGTCAAACTCAAATACATTAATCTACACACAAAACTTATACTTATTACACAAACGTATTAATTCTTATTAGAAACAAACAAAGCAACAAGGAAAAACATAAATCAAGGGTTTACATTTCTTAAACCCTCAAAGCATCACAAACGGGCCAACATTATTTTCTTGGCTCTTATTACATTATTTTTTATGAATATAAAACATTTCAGAAACAAAACAGTTACAAACACGAATTTTAATGAATTTTATTATTATAAAATAATGGAAGTTTCCACCTTTCTTCTTCTTTCTCATTAGATATCAGCAGAGAGTGGTTCTTCACGAGGTTTAAACCTGCAGAGTCTGCAAGTCGGAGAGAACAGAGAAGGCGTTTGGTATTTGTCTTCTCCTCCCACCACAGGCATAGAGACTCCAATCTTGGCGGAGCTGACGTAATCAGGACGGTAGGTTTTCCCCAAAACGCCCTCGACGAGCTCACTTAAGTTTAAGAAGGTGAACTGAGTCTCAAGATGGGCAAAAGGGTCATCTTGAGGCAACTGATAGTTGTGAACTCTGTTCTCTTCTTTCCCTATAGGTCTTACTCTCATGTCCATCTGAACAAGGCCAGAGACAAGTACTCTCACGCTGTTTCTCTCGTCGGTTCTTTCGACGACAATCTCTCTTTGTCCCGAGTTTGCCCTCCATTCGGATTGTTCGTCTTCAGGTAGTGTGATGAGTTCTCCGTTGAATCTAAGGGTAATTGCGTCAGAATTTTCATCCCATTGAGTCACTCTATTGGCTGCGATCACGAGGTTGTGGTTTTCGAACATGACATTTAGGGCTTGAACCCATGTGAAGTCTCTGGTTCTTCCAAGGGGTCTTGTACCGATGAAGTGAGCATTGATCTGGAGGTTGTTGTCTGAAACGATCGCAAAGTTTCCTCCTTTATATCCATGGAAATAGAATATCCTACCGTCCCCTCCGATGAATCTAGGATCGAAGCATAGAGAACCGTAGCTGTTACAGTTAGGTTTTCTCCCTGTAAGAAATAAGTAAACATTTTCCTTGTAAGACAAGTAACCAAATCCACAACGACATTACTTGTGCAAGAAGCAAATGTGAAACTAAAAAAAAAAGAAGACCCAATTGAATAGAATGCACTTACATTTGCATGTAGCTTCGCATTTGCTAGTGCAGTCAATGAAGCAACCTTTGGTGTTTCTGTTCTTGGTGGGCTTCCTCTTGGGACATTCACCAGGACAAACAAGAGTCTTGTGATAACATGCACCCTTAGCCTGGCACATGGCTTGCTCTTGTCCTGTAGGCAACGGTGATAGCACCTTGTATCTAGCAGCTGCTTCACTCTGCTTCTTGTCCTTCTTCTTCCTCTCTTCTTCCTTCTTCTCCTTTTCCTTCCTTTCCTTCTCTTTCTTTGCCCTCTCCTCTTTCTCTTTCTTTTCCTTCTCCTTCTTGGCCTTCTTCTCCTTCTTGTCCATCTTCTCCTTCTCCTTGTCCTTTGGAATGTTAACCTTGCCTTTGCCTTTGCCATCATCTCCTCCTTTAGCCTTTTCTACTTGTCCCTGGCCGTTATCACCGTTGCCTTTGCCGCCATCGCTCGCAGCAATGACAATATCGGTCAAGAGAAGCAATGCGAAGAGAGCTACAAGCACATATGACTTTCTGTGCTCCATCTCTCAAGTTCAAGTCTTCTTCTTTGCCTTCTTTTAGATTCTTTAGTTTCAAGTGTTTCTTGTGTTTTTGGTGTGGAATGTTTATTGCAGATGGAAGGGTTTTATAGAGTGAAGAAAGAATTAAATTGACTTATTAAAACCTCATATGGTAATATCTTAAGAAAGAAAATGACTCTCTTTGAGTTTATCTCAAGTCAAAAGGCTTACTTGATGAAATCTTCAATATCAAATCTAGTAGCTTGATGCCTATAGGATTTATTTAATTTTATCAAAAATCAAAAACCGCACGTCTCATTTCACATTATTTTAACCCACTTTTAAGCTACATACAAATCAAAACATATTTCAAATCACTTCATTTTTTTCCAATAAAAACAGATAAAGTAACTGTTATTAATTCTTATTATACTTCCAATCCAAAATTTATTCATATTCTGTTCTACTTCTAGTTTGTTTTGTATAAGTAACTCGAAATTTTTGCCATGTTTTGGTCATAGTAATTTGCCAATAGTATGTAATCACTATGAACAAGGTTCCAAATCTTTCTTTAGAAACTTTTATAAAATAAAGAAGAATCAAATTGTGTTTGACCAAAAAAAGAAAGAAAAAAGAAGAATCTAATTGTCTGTTCTGATTCCTCGATGTGCAAGGAACGAGCTAGCTAGAACGTGAGGATGCCTTATAGATGAAGAAGAAAGCCCTGATGTCTGTAAATATTATTTTAACAGACTTTTTCTTGACTTTCATTGGTCCACAAGCCGCCCACGGTTAACCAGCTTGCACCTTTCGTGACACAAGAAGAAAAGTCAAACGCGTCAAAACAGTTGACCGGTTTACTATTGACCAGCTTGTTGACTTTGAATTCATAAACCAAACCGAATTGTACCATCACAAATTCTCAATGCCCCAAGTTAAATGAATTTTCACACTTGCTCACCACAGTTCGATTAAGAATATGCTGTTTTTTTTTGACTAATTTTTTTTAATCTAGTTGAATCCAGGAGTCTGCGGATAGATTCTTTTTCCATGACATTTAAATGGGTCCTAAAACATGAACTAATATTCGTGTAAGGTGAACAGAATAATGTGACTTAATTTCGCATAATATAAAGATCGAACCTGAAACATGTTAGCGTCCCAAACCCATCCACTACCATTTGACCACAAAGTCCGTTCGAATATGCTGTTTTTCCTCCAAAAACTGCCGGTTTTCTCACTTGCATGAAATGGAAAAAGATAATTTTACATTTATACACTAGTTGATTAATAATCCGTTTTATATTAAATATCGTTTTTAATTTTATTTTATTATAACTGTGAGTACATTTTCCAAATACATATTTAAACTTTTGTTTTTCAATTTTTACTCTTATTTTTGATTCATTAATTAATAAAATTAAACAAAAAAATATTAAATAGGAGTAAAACAAAAACTGTTAAATTTTCTTAAATAGATGTGTAAATTTTTTAAAGAACACTTATACTGAAATAGGGGAGTAGTATGCAAAGATTTTTATACAAAAAAAGGGAAAGTGATGAAGGAATGCTAAAAGCTGTCCTCCTGTTTGTCTCTGTGTTCTTTTTCCATTATTCCATACACCACTGTGTAGTTTGTAAGTTTGTAAATTTGTTCAACCTCTGGAAATGAAACGATCGTAGTCAATAATTTTAGTTGAGAAGTTTTTCATGTAATCTAATAAAGTTGGTAACTTTTTTGAAAAAAAAGTGGGACACGACACGAGGCAGTCACGTGCCAACTCAATACAGCGGAAAGACTTCTCTGTGTCCCTCTGTTTCCTGGCTTTGGCAAAACTCTTTTGCCCTTTCTTCTCGACGACGTTGAACGTAGGAAGTGAAAGATTACTACTTGAGTTGAGATGAACTTCTCAACGAAGCTCGCCGAGAAACTTCCCGGCATCTCACCGGTGCCGTCTCCTCCTCCTCTTCTCTTGCGTAAAGGTTGTCTCTTTTAATCTGTTTCAATTGTCTCTCGCTTGGTTTTTCTCGTCCTGTGACATGTGCATTTGTATTGCTTGTTTCCTTTTGTTTCTCTGATAAAGATTGAATGCAGTCAAAGGGGTTTCTCTTCCTTTGTCATTTGCACCTGAAAGTTTTGCCCTTTGGTCTCTCCATCTTTTCTACTCTGTTCCAAAATCTAACCATCATTGCCCTTTTTTCTCTTCAGGCTGTTTAACTTGTTCCATGTCCAGTTTCTAATTCAACTTGTCTACCTTTATGCATTTTGGTTGTTTAGTCGAAGATGAATTGAGTATATTCATCAATTTTTTCTTCTCGTGTGTATTAGGAGTCCACGAGTTATTCTTTTCAGTTTCTAACCGCAGTAGAAGATTGAGATTAGGATTAAGTTAAATAAATGTAAAAGATAGACGATTCGCCTGTGATGCTTGGTAATGTAAAAAATCTTCACTACTTAGTTGAATAAGCTTTGCATTTAGCAAACTAATTAAGCTGTGGTTTGCATAACATAAAACAGTTCTTTAGAAGCTGTTAACCGGATATATAAGATCAAATGCCGGAAGCTTACAAGCCCTTTAGCCATATCTTCGTTGGCGATGTATCAGATAACAAGAGAGTTGCCACCGCGAATCACTTACTCAACTCGCTCTTGCCTGGTCCAGCTACTCTCGTCCTTCAACGAGGTCTGTATCTTCTTCTTAACGTGTCTGCACTGCATTGATATGATCTCTATATGTGAGAGTGTTCTTGTGGGGGTTCTTGAGCTAGCATACTTATAAAAATGTTGTTGTTGTTGCTAATTTCAGTGCGGAGCAAGCAGTGCCGGTCCGGAGTTCTCGGACGCCTAAAGCGCATTAGAGAAATGATGCCCTTTAGTAACAAAATTATTTGTTTTAACTTTTTTAGACAAGCAAGAAAAACCAAAAGTTTTTATTTGTATGATGCTTAAATTTTGCTAAGAAACCTAATAAACTGATCTAATATTTTTTTTTTTGGTAAGATGTTAAGATTGATCTAATATATTCGATAAAATACTGATCTAAAAAGTTTTTTCTTATTTAATAAATCACCAGAAAATATATCTGGTTCATATATTTTTTTTGCTTAAATCTTTGGTTCATATTACACCAATTTGTTTTCTATATATTATCTAGTTGGCTGATTATAAGACCCAATAAATTTCATGTATGTTCTTAGTTTTGCAAAATACAGAAAAATAAATGGGAATGGTATGAGAGTTTGTGAGATGACACTGATTAGAAAAGGAAACTAGATTTCTGTTTTGTTTTTAAGTCCGATTATTAAATGAATATTTCATAAACATAACGAAATGTACTCTGAAACAGTCAATAAATGAAAGAATATTCTTTCATTTATTGCAAGAGAAAAAAAGAAATTAAGAAAGTGGACTCGGTAATTGAACCTGACTACTCATGCAATAAGTAGAAGTTTACAAACCAACTGACTAAAGATAACCAATGGCAATTATTTGGCGTCCCTTGTTTTTATATATATTTTGGCGCCTAAAGCCCTAGCTTTATGAGCTTTAGCCCAGGGCCGGCCCTGGGAGCAAGCAACAGTAACAATTCTTGAAAAGTATCTGCTACAAGAAGAATGTTAAGAGAAGAAAGTTAGTCAAACTCTGATCTGAAAGAATTTGAAGGTTTTGCTTTGGTTCTTACTCAGTTTTTGGTATTGCTTTAAGTTAATCAGCTATGTATGTTATTGATTTTGTTCATTTATTATACTATGATCATGGTGATAGAAGCTTCTATTGACTGACTAGAAGTCGTTACATAACGGTTTGTAAATGAGTTATAGAGAATATAAAACAGGGATCTCCTTCAAAAATATAAATGTATATGTATAATATGTTCATAAATAGTCATTCTCTTACAACATATGGTAAACAAGAAATCAAAAGTATAAGAAACACAAGATCGCTTCTTCTATTCTTCAAGTAGTTAGGACGTGAACATTTATGTATATGTTTACATCATTAGTTTAATTAGGATCATGCATGCATGGAAACTTGAAGAATAAAAAAAGGATGGGACTTAATCAAAGAGGCAGCAGCATACGGGGGTGGGTCTGTCGAAGAGACAATGGCCGTTCATGGGTATAATGTCCGTGCTTCTGTGGCAATGGGCGTTGCAGTCGCTGTCCTCATCGCATGTTCCTCTCAAGCGGCATGGTCCGTCCATTTCTTCCTTTTCTGCAAAAATTCAAGAAACTTGTATTATTAGCTAGGTTTGTGATCATGACGCATATACATGTTATAGTTAAGATGAGTGGAAACCTCTTTCAGATTGGGCAGTAATAACGAGAGAGAAGATGACAAGAAGGGCAACAAGTTGAAATCTTGATGAGGCCATTTTTTTTGCAGTTTGTTTTATTTATTTATATTAATGCAAGATATTCAACTTGATGTTTTGTGCTTGGAGAAACTATGATCGGTCTTTGGGGGTTTTTATACGTAGGATTAGTTTTAAAGATAGTAAGTTTTGATTTTTCTTGTTTTTAAATATAGTCAAGATAGTATGAACAAGTGGTGGTTGTGGATGATTTAACACCCCCAAAACTAGAATGAATGAATTAAGGTTGTTTGTGACAAAAAAAAATATAGTCAAGACAATGTATGGTTAATGTAGCAAAAAAAAAGTAAAAGAAAGTAGATCTCCTTGAAATAGAAAATAGGCTTTTGTTTCTTACATCTAAACTTGGTGAGGGGATAAGAAAGGATGGATGGTAGAGGAGTAACTTTGATTATATAATGAAAGTTTCAACTTTCGTGTTTTGAAGTTTACTCCTGTTCGTAGCACTCTTTTTTGTAACGGCCTTGGTTACAACTTGCAATTTAATTTTAGGGTGCTGGGCCAAGAAAATTCTTGCTCTTGTTAGTAAGAAGTATTCTTGTTGGGATTGGCTGGGTACTTTCTTTTTGTTGAAATTGGTTGTTAGATGCTAACTAGGTTAGCTTGTTCAGTCTACATCAAATTTACTTAAGTGATCAATGCTTGGTAGAGTCTAGTATCTTTGGTAGTTAGCTTTAATTAGGGCTGTCTAATCAAATGTACTAACCTAATGTGATCAATGCTTGGTAGAGTCTAGTATCTTGGTAGTTAGCTTTAATTAGGGCTGTCTAATCAAATGCACTAACCTAACGTGATCAATGCTTGGTTGTTTTTAGATTAGGTAAGACTTTATTGCTAACACTCCAACACACTTAAACACAGCTCGTCCTTCTTCATCTCTTTGTTTCTCCATTTATGCTCTTTCATTTTCTATCTCTTTCTTTATCCTTTGCTCTGTCCTTTACCATTCTTCTGTTTTTCTCCTTTTCTCATTTTACTGAGAAACCACTTCACTCTCTCCTTCTCTTTTCTCCACCAGAAAGTAGGAATGGATTCTTCAAATCCATTTACTCAGTCTTCAGGTTTTCTGGATCTGTCAAGTAGCCAACAGTGTGATCCTGTCTCACAAAGCATAGCTCTTGGATCTTCAGAAGTTCCTCTTTTTAGTTCCCAGGGGACTAATGCTCCAACTCAAGCTGAAGAGACAACTGAAGACATAAGAGGCGGAAGGGATTGGTCACAGAAGGAAGATGTGGTGCTCATACGTGCTTGGCTTAACACAAGCAAAGATCCGATCATAGGGTATGATCGAAGGCCTGGCTCCTTTTGGAAAAGAGTTGGAGCTTACTTCAATGCAAGTCCTCATCTTGTCGGTATGCCAGATAGAGAGGTTGGCAACTGTAAGCAAAGGTGGTCCAAGATCGATGACCAAGTCAACGAGTTTGTTGGCTCGTTATGTGCTGCAACAAGAATGCAGTCAAGTGGGCAGAATGACAATGATGTAATGAAGCTTGCTAATGAAATCTATCACAATGATTACGGTGCCAAGTTCACACTTGAGCATTGTTGGAGGGAGCTCAAAAATGAACAGAAATGGCGGGTAAATTTTGGGACAGATAACAGCAAGTCAAAAAGAAGGAAGGGTGAAGATGGTTCTCAAGCTTCTTCTGTCCAGTCATCAAGCCTTGGAGATGAAGAAGAGGCTCGTCCTGAAGGTGTGAAGAAGGCAAAGGCAAGGTTGAAGGCTCAAAGGAGGGCCAAAGAGATGGAAGCAACCAGCAGAAAGCCTGTGGAGAAGTTCCAAGAGATGTTTGAGATAAGGAAGCATTACTTTGAAATGAAGGAGAAGCTTACTAAGCAACATAAGTTGGAGACTCTCCTTAGAAAAAAAGAGCCTCTTAGTGAGATTGAACTGGCTTTAAAGAACAAACTAATAAAAGATATGTTGTCATAAGAATCTATGATGTCTATAGAGTCAGTCTGCTTCTGCTTATGTATTTGTTTATGGAGTCAGTTTGTTTATGTTTTTCAGGTCAGTTTGTTGTTGTTTGTTGAGTCAGTTTGCTTGTCTATGTCTTATGTTTTAAAAGTCGGATGAATGATGTATTTTCACTATCTATGAACTTGTTTTAGTAATGGTTTAAAACTAAATCATGAAAAGCTTTGGTTTAGTTCATAAGTTTGATTTTCTTTTGTTGGAAATTATTACATGTTGTGTTGTATGGACAGGAGTTGTCACTACAAAAAAAAAAAAGTGAACATTGTGTTAGGCGCAGAAACCATAAAGTTTGGCCCTTTGTGAGTTGTGACCCACCAAACTCTCTTTAATGGTTTCTGCTATATTTATAGGTTAGTTCAGTGAGGAGTTTGATGGATTACGTTGGTGAGGAAGAAGACCAAGAGAGTCCATCTAGTTCCAATGAATTAAGACGCCATAACAGTCTCTCTTCAAGGCCACCTTCTTCTCTGGGAATGCTTTCTTAGATACCTGAAATTGCCTCTGAAAGTAGTTTTCAATATAGCAAATTGGAATGATCCGGCCAGCTTCATTGATAACTTGTCCTCTCTGAAAAGAGAAACAGAGGATGACGGCATATTGTTTCAGGTGTACTCTGTTCTCTACCTGGTTTAATACTACCAAACCGGTTTGTTTTGGTTCTTGGAAGTACTAGACATTAAAAAATAGAGAGCATTGAAATGATGTTTTTGATTGTATTATACCGAACGGAGAGTCTGGAAATCGAATGCAGTTACTGTCGCATCACTTGAGTCTACCAAAGTCATCATCATCATCTACAGCCTCGGACATGGTTTCCATGCAGCTACAAGACTCTGTTCCTTGTAAGATTAGAGCCAAACGTGGTTGCGCCACAACTACTCGAGGCATAGCTGAACGGGTAATTTCAACAATGGTTGCTACATGAACACGTTTTGGAAACTAGAAAAAGTCTAAATACTTGGAAACAAAATTCTTTTGTCACTTGTCAGGTAAGAAGAACGAAGATAAGCGAACGAATGAGAAAACTACAGGATCTTAAACTCTAAATTCTGTCTCAATTTTGTAAAAAAATATCATAAAAATTTAATTCATAAACCACTACACCAACATATAACCATTAAATATACTTATACAAAATTAATCTAGATTTAACCAAAAAAACTATTTTGGTTATCCCACGTTTTGAGAACATACTAATAACTCGTTTTGGCTCTAATTTCTTTTCTTTTTTGGCATTAAACTATTTTAGTTATCCCACGTTTTGAGAATATACTTTTTTTTTGTAACTTCATTTAAGAATCATTTTATTTAATTATAAATTAAATTAATTTTTAATATAAATGTTTTCCAAAAAATATAAAAGCCACACAATAATGTATTTGACATGGAAATTGTATTCATGTTACTTTAGCTTTGTATTCAGTTGCCTTTAGAATTGTATTCTATTTGATTTGGCACCACAAATTGTAATCTTTTTAAAGTTTCATATTCTAGCATATTGGTTTTCATTATGTACCACCAATTTCTATTGTAAACACGTCAACATTTGTCTGTATATTTCACATTGATTCATTTTTTTGGAAAAAAAAAGTTGTTTTAGAAAGATACATTTTTATGTTTTCAATACATTTTTAATAGGTAACAACACTAAATTTTAAATTTGAAAATTTTAATTCTGTTTTTGCATTTTAATTAACTAAAAATTTATGAAAAATAATTAATCACATAAAAATGCATTTCTAATCAAAATTTAAAATACTTTTTTTTTTAATTTATGAAAAGTATAAAACATATATTCCCTCCGTTTCATAATGTAAGATGTTTTCCATGAATGCACAAGAATTAAGAAACTTACTTTTTAGAATACAATATTATTAAATAATATGAATTAAATATAAAATAATCAATCATAAATAAAATAGAAAATTACTATTGGTTACCCAATTTTCAATAAAATTAAAGTACCTTAAAAATATCAAAACATTTTATATTTTAAAACAACAAAATTTTTTTAAACATTTTATATTATAAAAGAGAGAGAGAGTATCTTTTTGAAAGGATAACGTATAATATAACTCCTGGTTGGGCTTAGTCCTAGCAACAATTTATATTATGGGATCCAAGATAATAATCACTAATCAACTTTAATTACCAGATAAGTAGAAACATTCAGTTTTCAAATAGATTGTAATAACAAACATACATATATATATATATATATATATAAACCACATCCATGAGCAAGTTTCTGTCTCTTCAGAAGATCTCAGTAGCGGCATATTCATATCGTGATCGACGAATGTTCTCTCGCCGTTTCTTCAACACGTACCCTCCCAGACCAACCATACTCGCTGCTGCGATCGCTCCAACCGCGATTCCGGCCTTCTTTCCACCTCCGGATGAGCTTTCCCTCTCTGTTCCACTACCATCACTGTATTTGAGATCACTTTCTTCTGGTGACAGAGACGGTGGCTGGTGAATGTAACCGGGAGGCATCGTTGTCGGAGAGTCCGATGGTGAAAGAGATGGAGGCATTCCGGTTTCTGACTGCCGCGGATATGAATAATGCTCAACCGGAGATGGAGCTGAAGCTGGAGCTGGAGCTGGTGAAACTTTTTTAGTTGATATCTTACCGGATACTGTACCTACCATTAACATAGCTATGATTATGAAACTGACCTTCATCATCTCGAAATTCAACCTCCCTCGTCTTTTTCTCTCTCTTGAAGAAGATATAGATAGATAGATAATATATAGGGTTCACCACGTCATAAGTGTATAAAAACCAAACGCGGAGCGTAGCAACATATCAGGAAGTCAATAGTTCGTTTTCCACTTAAAGTTTCATGAGTGACACGTTGAGAAATGCTTTGGCACCTAACGGTCAACGCTTAGGAGATTTACAAATAGTAATTTTGGATTATCTGCTAATGAAGGGACATATATTTTATATGGAGAAAGCACGTGAAAAGAAAGAAATATAGAGTCAATAATTTATCAGAAATGTAAGGCAAGTAACCACTATGAACTAATGTTGACGCCTACGTAAAGTTAATTCTATTTCTTTTCTTTTTTCTCGAAACCATTAATTCTATTTCTTTTAATGGTTGACTTTTGACTAATTATAAAAGTTTTGGCAACTACACCAAAGAAGAAATGTAACTATTAATGAAAACAAAAACAAAAAGCACTAGGAATTTAATTAAGTTAATGTGACTGATTTAAGCTTTGGTGTTGTTGGAAGCTGTAGTCTCTTTCCCTTGAGGTCAGTTCCTGTATATATTCACTGTATGCAGTTATACATGGCTCCTCTCTTTCTACTAGTGTGACATTGTTTCAGTGTTTGACAAACAGTTCTACAAGCTAACCTTTGAAACCAAAATCAAAAGAGTTGGGATTTCCAAAACTATGATTACTTATCTTCATCTTTCTCTAGTCCATTAAAACAGCTCTGATCATACAACTCACGATGACGTATTTCTCTAAGACATACACTTTTCTTAGTTTCGGATCAAAACTCATCCTTCCTTGGTATCTACTTTTGGTCTGGACTGGACAGCTTTAGGAGACTCAGATGATGCAGGTTTCTCCAGTTTAAACGGAATTGTTGCGTGTTTCCTCATAGACTTGTAAAATGCAACTATAGTGCGATCTGTATCTCCACACACAACAAAAGAAGACATTCTCTCATCTCTGTTTTAGATGGAACTTCAAGAACATATAACCGTTTCAGCCAAGAAGCAGAACTTACTGGTTCTGATGTCTTGTGGAAGAACCTTTTCAGAGTCATTTGTGATTGCAAACAACAAAAAACTGCAAAGAGAAAATATACCTTCATGTTAGGACATTTTTATCAGTGGAACTCAGGAAGTCCCTAAGTTAAGGGATTTTTTTTTTTCTTTTTTTAGTCGGGATACGGTAAGAGATGTCCTTAATTAAGAGATTTTCTCTTTTCTTTCCTCCTCGTCCCTATGTTTCGTGGTCTCCCTCCCCTTAAGGGACTCCCCGAATCTCATCAATACTTATGCTCTTAGTAAACCAGCCTAAGCCATCTTTTCGAATCAAATAGTCCTACTATATATAACTTGACACGCCTGCTTCTTGATTGCACTGTCAAAAAAATTAATGGGGCACTTTCTCTGGTGAAGACAGAGACCAGAGGAAGTATGTTGGCAGAGACAAAACTAGCTAAGCAGACTAAACAAAATGACCGTCTGCACCCATTACATAGTAAGCAAAGCCATAAAACAATAACGCTAAACCAAAGGCTTAATAAAGATTTACAGAACCAACGAAAATGGCATATAATTTATTTATTTCTAAATAATATATATATATCTTTATTTTATATATAAAATATATAAATATATATTTTCATTTAAAATAATGAATAATATGTGTAATTATATAAATTATATTATATTTTAAATATGAAAATATTGTTTTTTTTTAAAGTTAAAAATATTTAACCGCAAATTTTTATTTTAAAATATAAATTTAGTTTTTTTATTATAAAAGTAATTTCTATATTATTGATCAAAACAAATTAATTATAAATAATTATTTTTAATTTTTTATATATTCTAACCGCAAATACTATATCAAAAATTTGTAGAACATTAGTATCTTGCAAATGCTTTTTTAAATGTTTTTGTAATAAATATTGATTGAATAATAAGAAATATAATGTTTATGCTAATGCTTTGCCAATCAAGTCTTAAAATACGACCGGATTCAATGGACTCTCACCAAAATTTAGTAACTGAATTCAACCTAAATAAAGTTTTTTTCTGATAGCAACTAATACATTTAGTTACAAAAATATCTAATATTATATAATTTTTCATATATAGTTTCAAGATGTTTTTCTAATTTTTGTTGAACCAAATTCAAACGGAATATTAAATTAAACCAGACCAAAGTCTATTGCGCTTTTGCTACCATTCTGCATGCAAAATCAATAACTTGACAATGACATATTCTTGATCAAGCATCAGAGTGGATTACAATCGTGCGAGTTATATTAGCTAGTCGTTTCTTGACCACAAAGTAAATTCCCATTAAAAGAAGAGCTGTGAAAGAAATGCCTAACACTATTCCAACAGTTTCTCCTCGTCCTTCTTCTCTGCTACTCTCACCTATGTGTTCGTCTGATGAAACTTTACTACCTTGTGTATCTGCTTCAACATTAGATGTCTCCGAAGGTGAAGGTGAAGGTGAAAGAAATGGCAAAGAATGCGAGTTTCTTGGTGGATTGTTGTCAGGAAGTGATGATTTTGAGTGAAAGAAATCGTAAGCTTCTGGAGAGAATGCAGATGGGTTTGAATAAGCTGGACCATGAGCAGGTCTACTTCCTGCAATGGCCACAGATATAAGTTGAGACAAGCAACAGGAGAAGAGCAAAGAGTGAGTTAGGTATGTCATGTTTTTTCTTCTTCTCTATAATCTTTGTTAACGTTTGATTTTTGTTTAGTTTGTGTGTGGTGTTTTTGGGTTTTATAGGAGTGATTTAAGAGAGGTGTTGCTTGTAGTGCAAATTTGTATGATTGCCCAATAAATAACAAAAGAAGAAAAGTTATTTTTGAATGACTGAAGAGAAGTCATGAAAGCCATTTTGGTTAATGCTGTTTTTTTGTTTGTTTGTTTGTTAATTTCACTCTTTTAGTATAGTTTCCCTCTAATACAAATGTTGACAATATGTACTTAAATAATTAACAGGACAAAACAGTTGTAGTTTTATTGTTGTTAAACTTGATATTTTACATTGTTTTATATTTGATCGATGGTAAGTGATTATACAATAGGTCCACATGGTGTTTGTTCATTTAGTTTCGATTTTTTTGGTATAGAAGGTTGGTGGCAAAGAATGCATGAAGAGGTTGTTAGCTTGAAGGAACAGCAATATAAAGATAAAAAAAAAGCGAAGAGATTTCTCTTAAAGCAACATTAATTAAAACCACATTCACAACCAATGGGAAATTCCTTGAAATTTAATAACCAGATCATATAATTTAAAAAAAAGATACATGTAGCTTCCGCTTAATAGTTGTAATCATCATTTTGATTTAAGATTAACTTGTGGCTTAATTCAAACAAATTAAATTAAGCAGAGCTCCTAAAGGAGCCAAGAGATTTAATCCCAGCTGCTCTTAGAACAAACTGATGGTATAACGCAGCAGCTGCTGCTCCGATCATCGGTCCCACCCAGAATATCCACTGTTCAAATGATCAAAAACATATAATTAAGTATCATTAGTTTCAGTTAATACATGTTTGAACTAATTAAAAAATGAAAAATGTGTCCATGTATATAAAAGTTAATGGCGTACTTGGTCGTCCCAGGCCTTTTCTTGGTTGTAGATAACTGCGGCTCCGAAGCTACGGGCCGGGTTGATTCCGGTTCCGGTGATGGGAATGGTGGCTAAGTGAACCATGAAGACAGCAAAACCAATGGGAAGTGGCGCCAAAACTGGAATGTGAGAGTCACGTGCACTTCGCTTGGGATCGGTGGCCGAGAAAACGGTGTAGACAAGGACAAATGTTCCGATGATCTCGGCACCGAGTCCGGTACCTTTGTTGTAGCCGTCAGCAAGCTCGTTGGCTCCACCTCCATATCTAGTAAAATTAACAAAATTGTAGTTAGTTAAAAAAATCGATATTTAGGCGGTTTAACTGGCCGGTGCATGAGTATTTAGACATGATCGAACCTGGTGTAGTAAGAACTTTGGAATGCTTTGACAAGACCGCAACCGCAGATGGCACCAAGGCACTGAGCGACAATGTATAACACTGTCCGCACCAATGACACTTTTCTAGCTAAGAACAGTCCCACCGTCACAGCCGGATTTATATGACCACCTTCAAAGTTACAATAGCAACAAGAAATGTTTATTCATTAATTAACTTAAAATGTAAGGTTGTATTCTAGTTTAGGTAAGCCAAACCAAAGTAATTCATACCGAATTTAGCTAAACATGTTAGAAAGTTGACAATTTCTATTAAATGAAAGATAGTATAGGCTTTTGACGAAAACAAAAAGATAGATAGATAGTATAGGCTTATTCGACAAAACATCCTCCTATACATTAAAAGAGAAGTCACTTTAGTGATTTTTGCTTAGGTGGCATTCATAGAGAGCTTGTAGGATTAATTCTCTTAATCTTATTGGTTGAATTTTTGATAATTTCTTTTTCATTTATTTTTTATAATCGACCAAACATTACCAAATTTGAATCCATATAATTAATACGGTCTTATTAATATAGTATATTTGATCGACACAAACATTACCAAATTTGAATCCATATAATTAATACGGTCTTAACAATGACATACTTTATGGACAATGCATTCATATTAGAAATTTGGAAAGCTTCTCAAATATAGAAATTATAGAA
>NW_026617419.1:0-17357 GCF_000801105.2 Raphanus sativus | reverse complement strand
ATACCCCCATATATAATAAGCTTTGTGGTTAAGATATTCCTTAAGCATATGGTCTTATAGCTTTTATTATTATATATAGTTCCACCTTCTTAAGTGTCTTGCTGATTTTTTACTCTGCCGTCTGTTCAATAGATCGCAGCTCCCAGTTTCCTTCTCCGTCAATCAGCCTTAGTTCCAATGAGTGGAACGGTATTCAACGCCGGACGCTGAGGGTTGTTTTTTTTGAGAAAAAAGGGTAATGAGATTTCGGTAAAAAAGAGTTCTTATGTGGTTATATAATGATATGATTGAAAGAAAACAAGAACTTAACTTGTGATGAGGTTTATGAAAGTAATCCCATGTCTTTCGCTCCCTGTAGAGCTGTTCCTCAACATTCAACACTCGTCGCGCTGCAAATCCAAAAGTGTATATCATTAAACAAAAAGGGAAAAGAACATTTGCAAAACTACAGGAGGAGAAAGACTTGATCATTTTACTTGGTGCATTCATCTAGGATTCCAAACTTGGGTCTGTGAAAGAATAAACGTGCCTACAATGCCAGAAACAAGTCAGATTATTCACGTGCATCATAAAACTATATATCCTGAGTGGTTGTTGCCTCTTCACAAGAGACTTACCATGCCAAGCCTCTGTTGCTCTCCAAGAGATAATATGTCTTCCCAGTTGGTTGTAGCATCCCAACCACTTTCATCTCTTTCCAAAAGATACACTAACCGAACATTCTCCAGGATGGTTTTCAGATGAGCGTCCAGAACGCTTCCCGCTTCTGTTGAGCTTTCTCCTGTTACTCGCAAACAATCAGATGAGAGATAGGGGGAGGGAAGATCATGGTGGTAAGAGATAAGTTTCTCTATAGATTACCATTATTGGTGTAGTAGAACTTAGCGGCTCTTTTCTCTGCTTCGTCTTTAGATAGAGGGTATATAATCTGATCTCTCAGCGTCCCTAAGCATGTATATGGTCGCTGCGGCACAAAAAATATGCCATTCCCTGACCCAAGTTCTTTGATATCCAATGATGGTTTGGCAAGTCTTCCACATACAGTTGGCCATATATCTCTAAGCACTCTAAATACTGAAGTCTTTCCACTACCATTTGGTCCTGAAATATTTTGCTTCCGTAAGCTCTAGGTTCATGCAAAAAAAAAAAAAAATCTACGACGAATATTAATTCACCAACCTGTGACGAGCAGGCTTTCCCTGCAACTATTTCGCATGACAACTGGCTAGCCATTAACTTCTGCGCAGGGGTAATGATATCCACCTCTGAAAAGGATATTCGATCTTGAGAATCCAAGCGGCTTGTGTGATTTTCTGAGGTAACACCTGAATATAGTAGGGACAAAACGAGTATGATCAACCCGAGTAAATACATTCTCTATAACGCATGTCTAAGTCCAATATTTTTTAAGCATATAAGACTCAACCAGTGAAAAGATTATGAAAAACCACGGTCAAAATTATGCATTGTGCAAGCACATGAACTATCAATATTATGACTTCAAAATGTGAGCGCGATATATGGAATGTACCTGACTGAGAAGCATCCAAAAACTCATCGAGCTCAAAAATTCTGTTAATACCACCAGAGAGCTCAAGGAACTTCTTGTGTAGTTCAAGAATATCACCAAACGCCATAAAGCTTTGAGACACGACAGAAGCTAGATACCGCAATGCATGTGCCAATTCACCTGGTATCAAGACATCATGCAAGAAAGCGTGTTATATAGAGAGAACTTGCTAACTTATTTGGCTCATGTCAGAAAGTGTGACAGATCTTCACCTTGAGTGGAGACAAGTGCTCTATCTCCCTTGTGTTCTAGGGCATACAACAAACTCAATCCCCAAGTCACATTATTGGGAAGTTGCTTAGTCACGAAATCATCAAGTATGCCATACACCCATTTCTTCTTCAAGAGCATGAGAGAGTGGTCCAGTAGTGCCCTGAATTTTGTGTCAACCATCTGTTCCATGAAAAATAAAAACAGGTAAATAGCTAGCCCAGAATCCAACAGTTATAGCAAAGGAACTTAAGACACTTGCAGCTTTTTCTCGAGCTCCGCCTCCAAAGAAGGCAATGGATTCAGCATGAGTGTTCAGTCTCTCGTGCATAAACCTACATAAGGAGGAAGACGTTGGTCCAGATACTCGCTATAACGCAATCATCTTAAAAATTAGAAACGTAAAATCATTACCTAAATTTCCCCTCAAGCTGCTGTTCTTCACCGGCTAGATCACCAAAATCGGGAGCAAAACGTCTCAGGAAACCCAGACCAAGTAACATATATGTGTAAAGTATGGCAACTCCCCTTTGACCAGTCAATAGCTTCATCCTCCAGGTGAACCTTCAATTTGTTTTTTTTTCTTTTTGAAACTCAAACCAAGGACCATGAAACAGATATCAGGAAAACAATCCAACAAAATGTACTTACCACAGAATATCAACCGATGGCTTAACCATTCCAGTAAGAAGTCCAGACAAGTCAGTGGTTAACTTTTCCAGGTCACGAGTGAGTCTCTGGTCTGCGTCAATAGTATTGCCTGACATGTGGAAAACCTGCATAGATATGAACCCAATGAGATCTTTATTGTCTCTAAATTTGCGATATCAATTTACAAGAAAAGGAACAAACAAACTAACAGCCTCTATGAAGCATATAACAAACACAAATCAATATCCATTTCAAATTGGTGTGGATCAGCATACTTCTTACATAAGTGCAAATAACACATCATGCTTTCTTTTAGCCTTTAGGTCAAGTTGCACTGTTTAACTCAAGTTCATCGTCATAATTCAAAATGCATGAATGGGGTATGCTAGCATAGTATCTTTGAGCATCATAGATCTGAATTGACCTTGTAAAACGCATTATTTCTCAAGTAATTCCGTAGCAGATGTTGAGTCAAACGAATCCTCCACCCTAAAGCTAGCCTCTGCGTTAGATGCCTGAAAACAATGTTTGAACCCACATCAGCAAGGGGTTCCTTAAATGTAACTGATAGTCTAACAAAAACTCCAAAATACATAAAAATAAAGAACACAACGAAGTTTTAAACTTGCATAAAAAGGAAATTTACTTTAATGAAGGAGCAATGACAGCAGATGCACTACTTTGGATAACACTCAAACCAATCAAACGAACAAATGCGGCTTTATCTTGCTCCAAGACATACTTCACAGTGGTCCCTGCGAAATTAAATGTGGTTGTCAGAAAAGTAGCCCTATCAATAACAATTAGGTAACCTAACAGAGTATACCATTCAAAGAGGCTATTCGGTCAGAGATTAATGTTCTTGAGACGACAAGGCAAGCAACCAAAAGCAGTTGTCCTCCTTGTTTGTCAAATAGAGTGGGTATCTGAAACATAACAGTGAAACGGTCAGCTACTTTTAGCATAAATGTGGGACGAATAAGTTAGCCAAATGAAATAAATATTCGCCTTCCAAGGAAGCTAAAGAGGAAATGCACATGTATTTACTTCTAGGTTAACAAAAATTGGTACAAGTGTTTTCAACAAAATTCACACTAATAACTCAAGCTCACCAATGTGTTTAACATTGCAGCTACTCTTAATGGCAACGCCCTTGGCGATGTTCGAGGTTGAGGAAAACGAGGCAACACAACACTTTTATCAACAACTGGTGATTTTGCAATTGACTGTGTCAAGTACGCCTGAGCCTTTGAATTAGTAGTGGCAGATTCCTACAGCACCAAGTAACAAGGTTATAACCACCACAAAGCACCCCTCAACGAAAGTTAAAAAAAAAATCATAAGCTGTTGAAGACCTTTCTAGCTGCAGCAAACGCTCGTTGAACAACCATCGCATCATTTTGACGATCGTTCTCTGAAATTTTCGCTGAATCAACTCCAGCGTCCGTCAGAGGTGCAGAGTCGTCCCTGAAGTTTAGTCCTTTTAAATAAGTAAATGCAAAATAAAACTTTGATAACGCTCACAAAGATGGTAAAGAAACAATTCCAACCTCTTGTAGTGAACACTCCATCCCCCTTCTCCATCTAATGACAGAACAACGTCATGGAATGCAACAAGGGCTGGACGATGGGAGATTGTTATGCAAGAAGTTCCCATAGCTCGAACCTTAGCAGCAAAACGTTCTTCCATATCAGTTGTCACAGCACTCGTGCACTCATCAAGAATTGCAAATTTAGGTTTGTGGTAGAACAGTCTGGCCATTCCCAATCTCTGTTGCTCTCCAAGAGATAATTCATCACCCCAATTAACCTCCTTGTCAGGTCGGTAGCGATCCAATAAATATTCTAGGTCAACCTAGAAAAGCAGAAAGTCCACAAAAATAAGCAAAACAAACAAATCCTGACAGAAAACGCTATTCACTGGTTTTAAGTAAATAGAATACCAACATTTTCCAATAGCTCCACCATTCCAGTCTCAGTGAGCGGTACAGTCTCTTGATCAGACGTAAGAGGATATATTAACTGGTCACGAAGTGTTCCAACTGCCATATAGGGCCGTTGGGGCACGTAGAAGATCTCTTTGTTAAGATCAGAACCAACTCCAGGCTTCACAATGTGGCCAGACACCAGGGGCCATAGACCTCCTAGTACTCGGAAAAGGGAACTCTTGCCACTTCCATTAGGACCTACAATACATATTGTTTAATAATTAAATGAAAAGAGAGAATAATGATAACATCAGGCAGACTGATATCAACATAGCAAACGTGAATGTTATTGCATAAACTAAAGTAAAAGAATTGAATAACAGAAGGTGTCGACTAAATAAATCTCAGAAGATGATGTGTTGCCACACCATTCCCTAACACCCTAATCGTTGAACTGGGCATGAATGAGTCGTCTATAAATAGGTATAGCAAATCAAACTTTGACAAGGTTATATGGCTATCCCTTCCCCCCGTATACAAGAAGAATTACTTCTTCCAATGGATCTTCAGTTCACATCCCCATTTCTTAATTCTCTTCATAAAGACAACAAAGGGTACTAAAATTTCCATCTTTGCTTCTCATCCCAAGGATCATAGAACAATAAAGTAGCAGCATAGGCCATTCTATCAATAATTTTTGCTATGAAAAGGAAATTTGTTAGTAACAAAATGTCACTCCCTAGAAGTAAAGCGTTCACCTGTAATAAGAAGATTAGATCCTTGCTCAACTCGAAGGGTGAGATCCTCCACCAAAACATTTCCCGTTGGAGTAACAACCTGAAGTGCATTAAGTAATATTAAGAACACAGGCCTTTGGAGAAGGATGACAAGAACATTGAATCTGTGTTCGAACTACCTTGACACCCGAAAACTCAACATAGCTAGCCTCAGTAAGGTAATTTCTGCTTCTATTTCTCTGTAAAGATGTTTTATCATCACCACTGAGTTCTCTCGAGACAGCCATCAACTCATGGATTCGGTCAGCATAACCACTGTTGGAAGCAAAAACATTTCAATAATTAGAAAGCATAGCCACCACAACTGATGGGTGTAAAATTAAGTGTAATTAATTTCTCCATCGCATATAAACTCACTAATAGCGCAAAAGTAAACGGCTAGGAAGAATGTTTCTTAAATCAGAAATTTTTTTTCATCCTCGCTAATGTTCTATAGGGACTAACAACTGAACTCTTACTCTTTTGCTTACGGTAAACAAAATCAACTCTCCTTAATAAAGCACTTAACAGCAAAGAAATACATATGTCCGCAGATTTTCAGACAAACGGCTACACAATGTTTCAGTTTAAAAAGTTTGGCATGAGATTTATCATAACGTATTACCTGAGTCGGCTGAGCCGCCTGGAACTTATAGAAAGTGTTCCTAACGCCTGAAAGAGAGAAATAATGACACTGGTGTGATATCTTATATTGCTTAGCATCTCTGCTCTCCCTAAGGTCGAGTCATCAGGTCTTAGATGCCCAGAGAAGAATGGCTCGATGATCAGAATAACAGCAACTGTGGCACCAAGATACTTCAGCAGAAAATCTTGGATCATGCCAAACCACCAGTGATCATGAAGGACGTCACTCATATGAGTAACAAGATTCTTGAACTTTTGTTGTATATGAGATTCTTCCCTGGTTTCCCCACCATAGAATGCTATGCTTTCCGAGTGAGTCCTTAAGCGTGAATGAAGTTGTCGGTACTCCCCTTCCAACTGCTGCTCTTTGGACATCAATTTGCCAAAAGAAGGAGAAAAGGTCCTTATCGCAGTACCGGCTCCCAGTACATATGCCTGGACAACACTTGTTCAAGTTAGTTCATAAATGGCCCAGTCCAGAGTCAATGTTGCAAACACAGAAAACTAAACAAAAAAATCACCAGTATCCAGAAGATGTATTTTGGACTAGCATATGAACAAAGGCGCCATGCATACAAAATCCCATCAGTAACTGCTGTCAAATCATCCTGTATAAGCTCGCTCAACTCTGAGGAGAATCTTGGTACATCGCTGGCAATTCGCTGCTCCGGGTGCGTAATCCGACCATCCACATGTGATATTTTATAGTATACCATATTCTGAAACAATCATAAATGAAGATTAAATTTGTATCCAGCAGTGTGAAGTATAATAGATATGCTCACTTCTCAAAAACATAATACCACAAAAGAAATGGTAAATAATTGAATTGCCTCCATACAAAAAGACACAGAGATGGTTACCTCAAAGTAATGTGAATGGATAAGTTTCGTCAATATCTTTCTGAAACGCAAACTCAAGGCCCCAGTTATGTACTTTGACGTAGCGTGCGTAGTCGATAGCATGAAACACAAGAAAATATTCTCGGAGATAAGACGTAGAAACAGTGGGGCACGCCTTAAGAAAGCGGCACGGAATAGGAAACCTTGAACTTTCGCCAATCTATTGCTCAAAGCAGTTCTGAAAACCTGTGATTTGCAAAAAGTATAAAAGATTGAGAAAAATAATCATAACTTTTTGGTCAGCTATTGGGGGGGAGATAACATGAAACAAAAGCATGAAGCAACAAGAGGAATCAATATAAGGAAAGTATAGAGAGGAAATGCATACCACAGTGGCGAGTAGTGCGAGAAGATCCCTGGCGCCCATTTTTCCCATCTGAGACAAGAGGATAGCAGTGAGAACCTGAAGAGACTTCAATCCTCCTCCTTTCTTCTTTGGTGTGGCTTTCTTTGCATTCTTATTGTTTCCTCTCCGCTTTTCCAATGCTTCACCATCACCACCACTCCGCCCACGGGAAGAATCAAGCCTAGGGGAGCTGATCCTTGATTTTAAGTAAAAAGCTCCACCAGCAGCTACGATCCCAGCCGCAAGCAGTATAGATTTCCTATAAAAATTAACAGAGGGCGAAAGAAATGAAACAAAATAACTAATGAACACAAAAAATTTTTTAAAAAAAGGGAGAAATAAATATGATATCACATCCCCAAGAAGAGGTAGTAAAAGGATACAGAAGAAGAAGAAGCAAAGCAATGATAGTTACCGTCTTGAAGCAACGAGACTCCGACCCCGCTCAGTTAACTGCAATAGCTGGAGAGAAGGCATGGCTGGAAACCAAAACTAAGGTTCTTGTTGTTGATAACAAGAACAAGGTGCACTACTAAACACCCTGAAACGAGACCAAACTACCAAATGTTAAAATAAAAGAAACAACCAAATCATAACATATATGTAAAAGCAAAGTAAGCACAACATCAGCTAAAATAAAAGTTCGGAATCATCATCAAATCAAATCAAATCTGGTGGATTCGATAATCTCTTTCCCACTCTTCTTCCGAAACAAAACAAAAAAAGGAAAATAGTGTCAACTTGGATCAATCTAATTTCCCATGGAATCGATAAATCTATACAGAGATGATTAGCTTAATACGATAAAATGATTCATTTACTATTTGATAATCCAAACAGCTTAGCAAAAATCGGTGAAAAATTTACCTCAGCAATGAGAGATTTCTCCACGACGAGAAGTAACACAATAATGAATCGAAATCGCTCTTCTTCTTCTTCTTCTTCTGAGTAATCGTAAATCGTAACAGCAACTACTAGCTCGCTCGCTCGCTCGCCTTCTCGAAACTTTACAACCGAAGAAGATTTTTTAAACTCCGTCGTAGCAGTCTACCGCAACAGAACTCCTCAAATCGAGAGGAAAAAGAGAGCGAGCGAGCCGCGGAACTTGGGAAGATGAGAAGATGATGACGCTCTATTCACACGTGTGAAACTCCTACACCCGTGCCTTTTTTTATTTTTTTTTTCCCTCTTTTATTGATTTCTTTGCTAATTCTGCAAAAAGAAATTTTACAGTGGTAACTTTAAAAATAGTTTCCTTTTTTGTGAGGAGGCCTCCAGAGCGAGTCACATCAATTCTGTATTTTAACTTTTTACTATGATGCAGGAGCATGGCCATTGTTGAGTAGTATGCAGTGTATAATAGTATATTGCTATTCTAACTGTAAAACCTTAAGAAAACTTTGACACGCATAAAAATACCTTAGTTTTACCAAATCAATTGCTGAAGAAAAGTGTTTCAGTTTTGTAACTTTCTTTGTTTTCTGGTATTAATTTTCTCAACTTTTTAAATTTAAAGACAATGTCAATAACGTTTCCTTCATGAAAACTGTTTATGACTTCTGACCAGAGAGAAAAAGTTTATGAAATGGAATGTGTTGACTAGGAACAGTGCAAATTGTACTCTGCATGATTGAAGCACATAGATCAAATGTTTGATGGTCTCCCATACTTTTCCTGACAATATTACATCACCTTTCTACAAACATACATAATTTGAACCTTGGATAACAGTTGGTCTTTACAAAAATAAGATAGGCCTTAGTTTTATATGAAACCCCAATACATAATATTATGGCACAAAAAGAAAATAAAGTATTATGGCCTTATGGGCCTTTTCGTTCACGGGTCTTTCTAAAACCATCAAGGGATACAACATATTGAACAGAATAATATCTGGTCTTTAGCCTCCTTGTCAAGAGAAAAACTTGCATAGCTTTGTACGTTTTGACGTGGTTTTGAGCTATTCTGGTTGATCGTAAGTGTTAAAGCAAATAAAAGATATTATCTCTAACGATCGCAATAACGCAGAAAACACCAATTACGGAGATTATGGGAAAAATGGTTATCTTCGGCATGGTGTATGGATTCTCGTATGGCGGAAGAATTGTTAGCGATAAAATCGTCTATTTAGTGTTTTTTAATACTATAATAGCATAATTAATTTAAGAAAACGATGGCAGTGAAAAAATAATATATACTATTTGTTATCACAAATTTACACATTAAAGTTTTAGAATCACTCTAATTATAGAAAATATGATCTCTCTATGCTACGTCTTTAGGGTTGCCGCTTCCAGGTTATATATTAGATGTTTTCCATGTGTAGCTAAAATTTTAAAAAAATTGAGAAACATTAAAAATTTATGCGGTTTTTACAATGAAAACACATATTTGAACAAAAATATAATTTTTAAAAGTCTATAAAATTGTAATAAAAATACAAATTCTTTTTTTTTTACAATATCTTAAACCCCCAATGTAACTTTTAACATAAAATACATCTTCATGGAAATACATATCTTTATTTTATTTTTGAACAAATGAAAATACATATCTTTATAAAAATACATATATGTATGGAAAAAGTATCTACTTATATATTTTAACCAAATTCATAAATATCAATGCAAGGTTTACGATTAAAAGGCACATCTTTCACAGTGTTTTTGAATCCCTGTAGATGTTATAAATCTAAAAAGGTATTTGACAGTGTTTTTAAAACCGGACCGGCGAGTGAACCGGAAATATTTTGGGTCACGGGTCATTGTGGTTTGACCTGGTTCGACCGGAGTCGATTAGATTAAACTGAATTTATTATTTTATAAATATTATATATATTTTTTTTCAAAAAATAGTCATAATGTTTAGAAAACTTTGAAAAATAAAAAATTAAAATGTGAAAAAAAAATTAATAGTTCAAATCTAAAGTCAATAGGAAAAAAAACATTTAAAGTTTATTCTCCAAATCTTTGTCCTTCTAAATCTTCATCACCTATAAAAATTATATACACATTAGTTACAAAACTCTATTTTGGTTGCAATTTGTGACAAACAAAATAGTATATATGTTAAAAAGGGAGAAAAAATAATTATTTTATTAACAAAATTTTGATTTTTATACGAACCAGGGTTTCGTCGGTTCGTTGGGTCACTTGGTTCCCGGGTTTTTAGCGGTTCAACATGGGTTTTTAACCGGTTCAACTTTAGTTGGGTTTTGACATTAAACCAATCCGGATAGGTGTCCGGTTCGCGGTTGAACCCGGTCCGACCACCGGTCCGGTCCGGGTTTAACAACACTGGTATTTGACCAAAAAAAAACTAAAAAGGTATAAAACAATAAGAAAAAAAGCATTTCCATAAATTCCATCTATTTGGCCTTACAAAAATTACCAAAAGATTTAATAAAACATTTTATCAGCGTCTAGTCTGACCACAACCCATGATAGAAGAAGGCAAATTAGCAACCCTATCGATCCCATACTCGAACACAATCCTCATTCCCATGAAAAAATGCGACTCAATGTGGCAATGAAACGCCCACACGCCAGGATTATCCGCTCTAAAACGCAGCGCAGTCCACCCATACGGTTGTACCGCAACCGTGTTTTTCATAATCGGGTCAACCAGATTATACCTTTTCGGATCATTCGACTCGTTAAACTTCCCTTCACCATACCCGAGCACCCAAAAATCATGACCGTGTAAATGCCACGGGTGCGTTTCGCTATTGTTGATACTCATCGTATTAGCGTTCTGTAAAATCACGTCAACTGTGGAGTAGAACTTCAGTCTGTAGATCCCGTCGCTCATCGTTGCGTTAGCGTTTGAGGGTACCACGAATATGTCGTAGTTTTTAGAATCGTAACTCTCTGGCGGTGTGAAACGCCAGTCAAATGCGTCTGTAAAATTATGCTTTAACGCGATTAAATATGGCGTTGTAGGGTGTTGGTAGGAAACGTTGTTGACCGACCACCGCATGTATCCGTTAACTTTGTTCTGTGTGTTCAAGAGCACAATCACTTTGTCGGAACTCTCTGGCGGGGCGTGTACGTATCCTTTACGCGCCTTGATTGCTAAGCTTTGTGCGAGACGGTGGCGCGTGTCGTTCCATTTTGGCCGAAAGCTGGAGGATGCCAGCGTCGGAGGACGCTGACGTGGGTGATTAGGGTGGTAGTTGAGTACAGCGGTTGCTGGTGGAGTTTTCTCTTGACGGCTAACGATGCTCGTGGTGATCCAATAGTTTCGGCTAGGGTTTTGATCTGCCTTGAGAAGCACGGAATAAGTTTCTCCTGAGTATATGAAGAGATTCCTCACAGTGAATGGTTCAACGTAGTGTCCATCGGCTTCAACGACAGTTAAGTTATGTCCCTATCGTTTTATTTCACTCATTAGAGAAAGGAAGGCAGAAACAGAGTGGGAAAGAAAATGGTTACTTGCATCTCAAGCTAGCTTACCTCAATTTGGAAACTGAGAGCAGAGAGAGCCGTCAAGCTACCAATTCGAAGCCGGTACGTCTTTCCGGGGATAACCGTGAGGACGAAACGCGAACAATCAGCGTTTGAAGCGTTACAGACTTCAGCTTCCGAGCGCTGAGGAGTCATTAAGTTGTTTGTGCAGTTGAATCTTCCTCTTCCTTGTATCATAAGCGACTGATATTATAACATCCAAAAAAACAATTAGGTCAATAAAAAATTAAGAATCTGACTTATATGGAAATTCATTCACCTGTGGCTCACCAACCCATTTAAAGGGTATGGATGCTAAACCGGTCGCTTTCTCGGACATGCTTTTGTGGTACCAATCGGTTAACAAAAGGCTCCGGTCATCATCGTATTTAAACGGTTCAGGTTCTGTACTTGGAGGAGAAACTCGAATCATTCCTATTAATCCAGATTCTCTCTGCATCCCATAGTGTGAATGGTACATGTATGTCCCAGGCTACAGAGGAAATTAAAATAAATAAATAACAGAATAATAAATATAATTGCATAAAGAAAGATTGGAAACTATTTTTGAGAGTTTATGAACTTTGTACTCTATCAACGACGAACTGGTATGTGAATATCTCTCCAGGAAGAATTGGACATTGAGTAACACCTTCTACTCCATCAAACCATGGTGTCCCAATCTGAAACCCAAATTATTTATCACAAGCATTCATCGAGTGTTGTGATATGTTTGTTGAAAAAATTAAAAAAAAACATACTAAAACCGTATAAAATTTTGACTAGGATTTGTGTACGTACCTGTCTGATGCCATGCCAATGGACAGCGACATTTTCAGTCATGAAGCTATTCTTGAGCTCGACGATGATGGTGTCACCTTGTTGAGCTTTGATGGTAGGACCTGGAAACTGGCCATTTATTGTGATGACTAGCTTCTCAAAACAATCTGGTGACTTAAGCTCATACTTCACTTCCCACTTGAATCGCCGGATCTTTCCCTCAACAAGGACGGAAGAAGAGAACAGGGTGATGAAACAGATGACCATAAGAGTGAAGACATGACTTGTGTCAGAAAATCCACTGGATCTCATGATTTACTTGGTTGTGTCTCCGAGAATCTGTATTAAAGAAGATAAGAAACAGTTGTTTTCAGTGGAGCATTTTCCAGCGAACACTTGATTTTAAAAATATATAACAAAGATCGAGATTCTTGTTGCGGTATTATTAATGCATGCATATATACAGATTACATAATGATAAGTCATGTGAAGTCGAAGACACTTGTCCGCGTTGTTTGTGTAAGAAAATTCTACAAATATTGGATCATATTTTGAAAGTCTTCACTGATTTTTCTTTGTTTTTTTTTTGACAAATATTTTCAACTAGGTGTTTTGCCGCACATGCGGACATAATCTACTTAGGAATAATTATTAGTTTATGTTTTACTAATTCAAAAATTAATATAATAAATAATTAGTTATGTTTTAACATAAAGTTTAAATCAAACATCAAATATATATGATAAAAACTTCATCAAAATATATATGTTTCTTATTGTAATAAACTATTAAAATTACTTATATATTAGAAATACTTTAGCAAATATTTTATACAAATATTTTTGACTGCTTAATATTTAATTATAATTTTTCTATATCTTAATGTTTTATAATAAAAATATTATTTTAGATAACAACAAAATCTATACTATTATTTATGAAGTGATTTAGCATATACTATTATGGAGAAGTTGACACATAAGCTAAATCACTTCATAAATAATAGTATAGATATTGACTTTAAAACATTCATTTTGATTTTTCTTTTTACATATTTTAGAACCAGCGTAAATTTTAGGTTATGTAATAAATGAAAACTAATTTGACCCCAAGATAAAATGAATTATTAGTTCCTAGTTGGCAGGTTGGTCCCCTTGCATGCCATGTGATTAAAGATAAACCAGTTGCCTTTTTAGAGAAACATTCGAGGGAAAACGCGTAATACTATTCTATGATTTGGTGATAATTTCTAATAATACATCGACATACAAATAAATAGAATATAATATTATATGTACCATATCAATTTCGTATGTCATAAAAGTCGAGTATGTTTGATGCTTTTACACGACTTTCCACTTTTTCTTTAGCAATCACATAATAGTCATATTACGGAATCCTAATACCGAGTTTCAGTAAACTGAAACATCTAACAAAATTGTAACAATTTTATGATATATCAATCCTCCATCAATGTCAACTACGATCCAATTAATCTCCAATCACGATTAATTGTTAAGAATGTGATATTCATCCCACTAAAACATATTTTCCCCCTTTTGTTTAATATTAAAAACCTCTGACTGTGTGAGTTTCAAGTTAAAGACTATTAGTAAAAAGTGCATCCTTGGTGTGGATAGAATCACTAAAGCAATAACATCAGATGATTTGTGAAATTTGCTAAGTTTACATAATTTCAATACAATGAATAATTATTAACAGTAAAAGAAAAGAACAATTGAATGGGTTTTTGGTCCAATACAAGAAAATAGTTTTGACCAAGCACAAGCACTGACTGATTTCTTTTTGAAAATATCTAACATGGATTTAGATCCCCACAAGCATTGAGTGATTACTTGCTTAATTTCTGGTTACTGTTCTAATAATAAGTGAAATCAATGATGTACCATGGCATTAGTATCAATTGTCAACTATCACCATTCAACTACTTGGTAAAATAAATAAGTACCTCATTCCATTGTACGATAAAAAGGCCACGCCAACAAAGAAAAGAGTCGCTCGGATTACGTCTGAAGGAAAAATACGGTACACAAATATCCATGCTATTAAAAAAAAATCCATGCTACAAAGAGAGAAGAGTGATCCCATGTTAGACCCGAGATGTCTTTTGTGTTATCCAAAAATCTAGTAAAGCCCATTACCATATCGTTTGGATGTTTCAATAGTTTAGATTACATTTCATTTAAAAAGATGACTACGTACATTCTCCTTCCTCAAAACTAAACAAAGTTGTTTCATATTCTGGTGAACTAAAAGCTTGTGTGTTAAAAAAAAGTGAACTAAAAGCTCTCTGATCCTATTTAGGTTTCCCTATTGTTTTCATTAACAACCCTATTTATTGGTTTGGAACTTTGGATAAAGAAAAAGCAAAGATTCTTACGTACCCCGGACAGCAAAATTTTCTCCATGAAGCTAAATAACCCGTAAAGTAACCTCCAACACGAACCTACAGTTAACTTATGTCACAAGTAATAAACCCCAAATCCACAATAAATATAAACACACTTCTGATCTCAAAATCGATAAGAAAAAAAAAACAGAAATTGATATGGAGATCCAAACATTTCCCAACGAAATTGTATTCTTCGATTTAGAAACTAACGTACCAAACAAAACGGGACAACATTTTCACATTCTAGAGTTTGGTGCCATCATCGTATGTCCACGAAAACTCGAGGAGCTAGAGAGCTTCACAACGCTTATACAACCCAAAGACCTGTCCATGGCCCCATTAAGATCGTCTAGGTCAGATGGGATCACGAGAGCTAAGGTCACAGACGCACCAAGTTTCGAAGATGTGGCTGAGAAGATCTATGGTTTGTTGAACGGTCGAATTTGGGCAGGTCATAACATTAGAAGATTCGATTGCGTTAGGATTAAAGAAGCTTTTGCTGAGATTGGTAAAGCTGCGCCGGAGCCCTCAGGGATCATTGATTCTTTGGGTTTATTAAGTGACAAGTTTGGCAAAAGAGCTGGCAACATGAAGGTATCAAGCATATCCTATGTCAATTTTTAAGAAGATTAATTAGAAATATAAGGCTTTTTATAAGAATCATAGTATACTATGTATTTTTATTTAGATAAAAGTGAATTTACATCTCAAAATTGTATTTAAACAAATACAAATCCTTCTATTTATTACAATATATTTTGAAAATTTATCAACTATCAATGTAAGATTTTAAAATTTATGACACATCAATCTATTTAAAACAACAAACCGATCCATTATCAAGCTTGTTTGGTGTTCTGTTCTAGATGGCAAGTTTGGCTGCCTATTTTGGTCTTGGAGTGCAAAAACACAGGTACCTTAATCATATTCGTGTATGTGTCTTAATGTTACGTAGTTTGTAAGATAATCTGATTACATATATTGATATATATGTTGATAATTGCAGGAGTCTTGACGATGTTCGAATGAATTTAGAGGTCCTCAAGCACTGTTCAACAGTGCTTTTCTTGGTATGTCGTAGCCTCAGAATTCTTCTCTTATCTTTTGCCTTAAATTCTGTTTATTCTTTTTTTCATTACCTATACGTATCAAATAAGTTTATTTATATATGTATTTACATATCTATATAGGAATCTACACTTCCGGATCAATTAGAAGGAAAGTGGCAAAGTTCTTCAAAGATCATGACAAGAAGTCGAAGTCATCACCAAATGGTCCAAAAAGCAATGCCATACACGAAGGGTAGTCTCGGGAAGGTAACAGAATTTCTTCCTTTTCAAGTTATCAGACATTCATATAATTACTAAGATTTTGCTATTGTTCACTTTAAAATGTTCTTGTTTTAAATCTATACAGATGACACAGAATGTGAAGAATATCTTAAGCAAAGCTCAAGCACCCAATCTCTTCAAAGCTTGATTAAACATTCTCATTCTTTGCTTAGATGATTATTTGCAACCCTTAATGGTTGTTATTATTTTTCATAATTTGAAAAATGAATTTCATTGTATATAGAACATTTGTGTTTATGTTCATTGGACATTGGCTATACTGCCAAAAATTCAATAAAAAACAACTTGTATTCTTATTCACCTCACACGGTATTGCTACTGCTAAGTGATTTTAACGCCATATGAATAGATCGTTGTAGTATTACCCAAAAATGACGAAACTTGGAAACAGCTTGTCCATTTTTTGTGTGAACACAATTGTGATGCACATTACATGTGAGGACTTTCTCTTAGCTGCTCAAGCAATCTTGGGTCTTGTTCTCCTTGCGAAACTCAGCAACAGGGTTCAGTTGAAATCCGAGGAAGAGGTTCATTGGTTCACAAAAAAAGTTATTATATGGATGTTTTCGATCCGATGAAATTTGTCAGTTTAAGTTCTATATTGTTTTTATTGTAGTCAAGGAAATCCAATCTGGTTGGAGGATTTAAAACGTATTGGCATTTTCATAATAGTTTTTATTGTAAATATACTCATGTGCAAGTGCAGACCAATTCATCAATACTATTAAACCAGGTTTAAATATTTTCCATTGCATCATGGCATTATCAATGACCTTTAATGAATTCTTTTACTCAAATACTTAAATTTATTATATGTTGGTGGACTAATTTAATAGAAGATACGTACCCTAATACCAAATGAATCACTTATTCCATTTAATCATATAATTGCTGATAGTTGATTAATCGGGAATTTGAAATGACGACAAATTGTGATGACTCCCGAAACTCTAACAATTAGGCCTCGAGGTTTGGAGTTCAGAAGACGAGTGAAGAAAAATACAAAATTATATATTTAAACTATAGACCAATTATAAACCTAATCCTATCTATAAGCTATGACAACGATCCATTTCCATGAAATCATTAGTATTATTTAACATCCTTTAGTCTTCAATTATTGAGGAACGAGCTATTAACTACTCTTCCATCCTATTTAAATGTCGTATAAAAACATTTATCTGTTTAAAAGTAACATCGTTTAAAAGATTGCGAAACTGTTTTTCTAAAACACAACACAGTATACTCCATCCAGGGTTATATATAAAGAAGTATATGATCATCTCGCAAGCTTTGATTGGGTGTGACGTGCATTCGCATTACTTTACGCTATACCTCA
>NW_026617418.1:0-17359 GCF_000801105.2 Raphanus sativus | reverse complement strand
AGTCCTCCTTTGTAACACCTTTGCCAATCAACTTAAGAGTCTCAATATCCTGAAACATAACCTCATTAGGACTGAATATTACATTGCAATTTAAATCAGTAGCAACTCTTTTGACTGAGAGTAAATTTGATGCAAAAGATGGCATGTAAAATGCTTTGGTATCTCTATCAAACAATTTAATGATTCCTTCACCCTGAATAGGAATCCTATCACCATTAGCAATTTTAACATGTCCTAAAACAGGTTTAATGTTCTCAATTAACTCAGCATTACTAATCATATGATGAGAGGCGCCTGAGTCTATTATCAAAGGTTTGATACTACTAGATGCATTCATATTTGTTGCAAGAGCATGAGGAGCACTAGACAATCTATATGATGCATTTAGAGAATAACCAAGTGTTTTACCAGACTCCCTTAAGGCTTTGATGAGAGCTTCAATGTCAGACTTCTTGACATTCTCATTTTGTGCTCCATCACTAGTAGCCTTGGCGCGCATAGGGGTAGAGGTCTCTCCTGCATCACCAGAGAAGTTGGCTCTTGCATCAGTTCGGAACTTCTGAGGCTTGAGGTGTGGGTGGAGAATCCAGCACTTGTCTCTCCCATGACCTTTCTTCTTGCAGTGGTCACATTCCCACACTTTCTTGTCTCCAGGTTTGTAGTGCCCTTTGTTTGCTGCGCCTTCAACCGGAGCCTCTACAACATCAGCTTTGTTTGCAAGGATGAGCTCTCCCTTTCCTCCAAAGAGCCCCACTGATCCTTGCTCCTTTTGTATCTGAGCACACAACTCCTCTAGAGATGGGAGCTTGTCACTCCTCAAGATGTGCTTAATCAGATCACCATACACAGGGTTGAGAGTAAAGAGTAAGGCAAACACCTTATCTTGTTCTTTTCTCTCATTAATCACTTCAGGATCAACACTGGATGGCCTGAGCATCTCCATTTCAGCCCATAAGGACCTAAACTTCCCAAAGTGAGCAGAGAAGTCAGTGTCCTCTTGGGTGAGAGTGTTGATAGCCCTCTTGACTTCAAACACCCTGCTGATGTTAGAGATGTTACCATAAACCTTCTTCAGTGTTTCCCAAAGCTCTTTGGAGGTTTCACAATAGGAGTAAGCCTCCAAGATGGGCGCATCTAGGCTGTTTTGGATGATGGAAAGCACCATGAGGTCCTCCTGACCTTTCTTTCTATCACCTTCAGCTGTACTAGCCTCTTCTTTACCATCCTCTCCTAGGACAGTCTTGTTTGTGGCCTTGCCCTCCACGCACTCCCAAAGACCTCTGCCTCCTAGTGCTGTCTTGGCAAGTCTCGACCATAGTAGGTAGTTAGGACCTTTTAGAGTCACTGGAATAGACACCATTTTTGAGTGGGTTTCCATTTTTGGCAAATTTTCAAGCTGGAAATGAAGAACAAGTGAAGAACACCAAGAACTTTGCCAAAAATAGAAAAGAAAAATTCAGAGTTTGCGGAATGATAAGTAAAGAGAATTGGTTCCAAGAGCTTTTAGTGCTCTGATACCATGAGAGAATAAAGGATTTAGTGATCTAGATGAGAGACATTGTGAGACTTAGAGAGAGAGATGGTTTGCGAGAATGAGAAAGATAGAAAAGAGGAAGTAAATTCCTTGCATTGATTCATCATAGGTTACATGCTATTTAAAGACACTACAAGCTTGCAAGTTGCAATGAGAGATACAATAAACAATTGAGAGGAAGTACAATAAAGAATAAACAAATGGGAGGGTGTTCAGATCGATCAGGCTCGTTCAGCTGGAGAGAAAGCGACAGCTCCCAACGGTCCACTCTGCTCTGATCTTCCTTAACCAACCCGTGACTCTTCTCCAACGTCTCTCTTCTCTTTGTGTCGACACTCTTCACTCTAGTATATTCAAATCAATGTGTCAAGGTCTTATCCTTGTCTTGCAAGCCACGCTAGGCTTAGACTTCACAAGTTACTCTAAGACCATTCTCTTGACTCTCTCATGCGTGTCTTGCCTTGCACTTCTTCTTCATAGCATTGTATCTTTATTTTCTTCATGTCAACACTCCCCCTCAAGCTTGACCATATGGAACAAGTCAAGCTTGGAAGCCATGAAGCAATCCCTCATTAAAACCTTAGCTTGGTAAAACCCAATGGGACAAAAACCAAGTCAAGGAAAAAGAGTAGATCACTTCATGGAGGAGAGATCAGTGACATGAGAGGTCTATGAGTCCTAACCTTGGATGGATGAACTCACAGACCTTAGTGCTTGCTGCCTTTGTGAAGATATCAGCTAGTTGCTCCTCACTTCTTGTGTAGCAAGGCAGAATCACTTTCTGCTCTACTGCTTGTCTAACCTTGTGGCAGTCTACTTCAATGTGTTTGGTTCTTTCATGGAAGACTGAGTTGCTGGCAATGTGTATAGCCGCCTGGTTATCACAATGCATAGTGATTGGCGAGGTAGTCTCAACTCCCAAGTCATTAAGCAGTCCCTTGATCCAAATCAGCTCACTTGTGAGCTTTCTCATGGCTCTATACTCTGCCTCAGCACTTGAACATGAAACCACCTTCTGCTTCTTGCTCTTCCAAGTCACCAAGTTGCCTCCAATAAATGTGCAATAACCAGTAGTTGATCTCCTATCAACCCTATCACCAGCCCAATCAGCATCACAATATCCCACTATCTCAGTACTCTTGTTGCACCCCATCCATATTCCTTGCCCTGGCGCCTCTCTTAGATACCTCAGTATCCTTTCCACCATGTTCCAATGATGCATCTTGGGAGCTTGCATATGCTGGCTCACCTGGTTGACTGCAAAGCATACATCAGGTCTTGTGATAGTGAGGTATATCAGCTTCCCCACCATTCTTCTATAGTGCTTTACATCTCCATATGCCTTGTCTTCAATCTCCCCCTCACGCATCACCTTGTATCCATCTTCAAGTGGTGTTTTAGCAGCTCTACCGCCAAGATCACCAGCTTCTTTTAACAAATCCAGAGTGTATTTCCTTTGAGACAGGAACAACCCTTCCTTGGATCTGCAAATCTCAATTCCTAGGAAGTACTTGAGCTCTCCCAAGTCCTTGATGTCAAATGTTGCTTTAAGAAAAGCTTTGGTTGAGTTGATCCCTTCTTTGTTACTGCCTGTGATGATTATATCATCTACATAGATGAGTATAACAATGATCCCTTGCTTGCTGGTCAGAGTGAACAAGGTGTGGTCGGCTTCAGATTTTCTAAAGCCCCTTCCATTCAGTGTTGAGCTCAGCTTGTGATACCAGGCTCTTGGAGATTGCTTTAGACCATATATTGCTTTCCTCAGTCTCAAAACATTGCCAGGCTTGACCATACTTTCCATTCCAGGTGGTGGGCGCATGTACACTTCATCTTCTAACTCTCCTTGTAAGAATGCATTCTTGACATCCATTTGCCAAAGATCCCATTCCAAATTCACAGCAAGAGAGAGTACAACCCTTATGGTGTGTAACTTTGCTACTGGAGCAAAAGTTTCTAGGTAATCCTCACCATACACTTGGGTGTAGCCTCTTGCTACTAGCCTGGTCTTCTTCCTTTCAGGTTTCCCATTAGCTAGATACTTGATTGTGAACAGAAGCATGCTGGTCACTGCCTTCTTGCCTTTGGGAAGCTCACTTTCAAAATAGGTTCCATTCTTTTCCATAGCCCCCATCTCATCTTCTACTGAGTCTCTCCATTCCTTGATTGCCATAGCCTCCTCATATGACCTTGGTATGTAAGCCTCATCAAGGTTGGTAATGAACACTTGATGATCCTTAGGGTATTGAGCTAGAGAGCATGTTGCTTGAGCTGGATGAGCAACTGCTTGGCTGTTGAAATATACCCTTGTCTTGCTCCAGTTTGATGGTGGATTCCTGACCCTTGTGCTTCTCCTAAGCGGCTGGACTTCTTCTACACTTTCAACTTCATCAGGTACAGCCTCTTGCTCTTGTACTGATGGCACACCTTGATTGTTTTCATCCTGATCCTGAACCTCTTGCGCTTGATCAGTGTGTGTTCCCTCTTGAACTTCTCTTGCTCCATCTGATCCCTCTTGACCATTGTGAGAACCCTCTTGATTCCCCCCTTCAGGATTAGGATGAATAACTTGTTCACCCTCAAGAATCACTGGTGATGATCCCTGACTCACATCCCTTGAGGTGTGGCTCATGTTGATGCCAAGACTCTCCATAATGTGCTTCAGGTTCATTGCTCTATCCGAGGCTTCTTGAGATAAGTCTTTGAGATTCTCCCAATCTTTCTCCTCAAAGTAGCCTCTTGATTCAACAAACTTCACATCCCTGGACACCATGACTCTCCTAGTCTCTGGTACATAGCACTTGTACCCCTTTTGTGTATTTGAATAGCCAATGAACACTGCCTTGATACTTCTTGCCTCTAGCTTGTTTCTGTGCTCACCTGGCCTTAATACAAAACACAAACACCCAAAGACCCGTAAGTAATCAATGGATGGTTTTCTTTTGTTCAATACCTCATATGGTGTGGAGTCTTCAAGCACTCTTGTAGGGGTTCGATTGATGAGATAGCATGCAGTCATCACTGCATCACTCCAGAATCTTTTAGGCATGTTGGTATAGAACATCATGGATCTCGCCACCTCCATTAGGTGCCTGTTCTTCCTCTCAGCAACTCCATTTTGCTGTGGGGTGTATGGGCAGCTAGTTTGGTGAATGATCCCATGTTTGGCTAGAATGACTTTTGAATGCTTTGCTTGTATATTCTCCTCCATTATCTGACCTAAATACTTTGATCTTAACATTGAAATGATTAGTTATGTAGTTCTGGAAATTAATAAAAGCATCAAGCACCCTATCTTTAGTTTGAATCATAGTCAGCCAAGTATACTTGGATTTTTGATCAATAAAAGTGACAAAGTACTTATGATTCTCTCTAGATATGCATGGTGCAGTCCAGACATCAGAATGTATGAGATCAAAGCAATTTTTATAAATGGTAGATGATTTTGGGAAGACAGTTTTGCAATGTTTACCAAGGATACAATCTTCACAGCCATCATTTTTAAACAGTACATTAGGTAATAAAATGTTCAAGGCACGAGAATGGGGATGACCTAATCTAGCATGCCACAATACATCATTAGCTAAGACAGGAATTGAACTAAAAGCAGATAAATTTGAACTGGTCTTGATGTCTTCAAGTAGGTACAAGTCCTCCTTTGTAACACCTTTGCCAATCAACTTAAGAGTCTCAATATCCTGAAACATAACCTCATTAGGACTGAATATTAGATTGCAATTTAAATCAGTAGCAACTCTTTTGACTGAAAGTAAATTTGATGCAAAAGATGGCATGTAAAATGCTTTGGTATCTCTATCAAACAATTTAATGATTCCTTCACCCTGAATGGGAATCCTATCACCATTTGTTAAACTGAAGTGTATAAATGGTGAGGAGGAGTTCAGGATGAGTCTATGAAGCTAAGGGATCATTTGGGAGAAGTGGTGTAATAGTAAATAGTGTCATGACAACTATTTACTATTACAAAGTACTATACACTATTTGGGAGACTTGGAACACAAGTGAAGTGCAAGATCGACCAAAGGAGTGAGATAGGCGCGCTTAAGGTCTAAGAGGAAGAGTGGAACTGTTAGTGACCGTTTAAGGATAAGGTTTCTTATCCTTAACCAAAGCAAAAGAAAGACAGGCTGTAAAGAGAACTGCGCAGCTCTTCTTCCCTTGACCAGGCGTGTGTGCATTCTGAGCCATGTATCTCTTTGACTTCACATGCTTTCAATAGTATCCTAAAAGCCCTAGTCTATGCTTTCCTTTCCTTTATATACTGATGTATTGTCGATCCTTGAGAGCTATGAAATAAGAAACACTTTTCTCTTAAGCTTTGCAACAATGGTTACATAATTTCTCTTTACTCTCTTCTCGGATTCTCTTCATTTGTCTTCTATTCTCTCAATACCAATCTTATTCTCTAAAATCATATGGTATCAGAGCCAGGTTGGCTTTGGTATTGAGATCTGGGTTTGTGTTCTTCAGTTCGATTCAAGTGAAGATTCAAAAGTGTTCTTGGCGGGAAGAAAAACATGGAGGATAACTACAACAACAACAAGGTGATCTCGGTTCCGGTTGCTCTCAAGGGAGGAAGCAACTACTTGCTGTGGTCTAGGCTGGTGAAGACAGCTATTGGAAGACTAGGGCTTTGGAGTCACATCACGGATGAAGCTCAAACAAAGCCAGTGGTCAAGGAAGATGAAAATGAGAAAGAAAAGGAGAAAGCTTTGGCTGAGTTCAAGCGATGGGTGAAAGATGATCTTATGGTGCTATCCGTGCTTCAGGGATCTCTTGAGCTGCATCTCCTTGAAGCCTACAGCTACTGCGAGACTCCTAAGCATCTATGGGAGGTGCTTCAAAAGACTTATGGTAACAAAACCAACTTAAGTCGTGTGTTTGAGTTGAAGGGAGCTATCAATGCTCTTGTTCAAGATGGTGAGGAGTTCGCCAAGCACTTGGGGAAGTTCAGAGCTCTTTGGAACGAGCTGGAGGGCTTAAGACCCAACACTACTGATCAAGATACACTCGCGGAGAGAAGAGAGCAAGATCAAGTGTTCGGGCTTATGATGACATTGGATCCGGCCTATAAGGATGTGATAGCACACATCTTGAGGTCTACTACACTGCCATCCATGGAAGAGGTGTTCGCGCAGCTACAGAAGGAGGAGGGATCTATTGGTCTCTTTGGAGGGAAGAAGGATCTTTCCTTAGCACACAAGGCTGAAGAAGTACAAGCTAACAAGGCTATGTACAAGGGTGGAGATAGAAAGTATGGTGAGAGGTTCTCGGGTGATTGTGATCATTGCAAGAAGACAGGGCATAGGAAAAGCCAGTGCTGGATCTGATGAGGACATTGAACCTGACCTTACTGAACCAGACATTCAGGATATGATCAGGAACATAACCAAACCAGATGATGAGCAAGAAGTGTCCATACCAACTGTCTTTAAGGGAGCAATCACTAGACAAAGAGCTAAGATACTTCAACACAAGTTTAATGAGAGCATGATACTTGCTTCTGATCTTGGACAGGTTAAACAAGCTGAGGAGGTTACCAAAGAAGTTATCAAAGGAGATGCCGAGAAGGTGGAGGAGCCAAAGGAGAGTTCTCAAGCCTCAAGAGAGGATCTTTGGCCATTCATACCAGATCAAAGCCACAACCATTTGATGATCATCACCATTGAAGCTCCAAATGCTTAAACAAGACTCTTGGACAGAGTTGGCTACTAGGCAAGCTATTTGTGTGTGCTCTTTTCCTTGTTCTTGGTTTTGTCCCACGAGGTTTTCCGGAGGAAAGTTTTTAACGAGGCCACAGCTAGCTTACATATCACCTGAGTGCATTCTCGGTCCAAGACTAAGAAGAAGCCATTTCTTCTTACTTTCCATATTTGAACCATAGTTTATTTTAAGTATGACATTTTCGTAGAAGGAGCATGTTCCTTTATATTTGTGTTGCGCAACCTTTAGTTTTTTCAGACTTGATATTTTTATAAAACTTTTCTTTTCAAAGAAAACCTAGTTCTCTCTCTCAAGAAGAACAGCCGCCACCTCCTTGCCTTGTGAGACCAGCTCCTCCACGGCTTGAGGTTCCTTGTGTTGTATCACGAGCCTTCCATCTCTCGTGTGGTGCACTTCAGTCCCCCCGGGTTCCATCTCTCACGGTTTCTCTTGGTTGATTAGATCAAACAAAAGAGCCACCTCTTGATCTAGATCGGCTCCAACTCTCTTGCTTGGATCATACAGCCTTTGTCAGCCTAGGCTTGTATCATTTTTGGTATCAGAGCTGAAGTTCCTTCAGCATCAGGTTGTATCTATCTATACTCTTGTTACAACTCGTATTAGTTCTTTGTTTCTAGTTAGTTTTGCTTGATTCTTTTGAAAACCCATAAAAAAGTTTTTGTTCTTCTTAGTTCATTCCTAGATCGAATAGATTTGCTAGCTAGATCATTCCTTTCAAAAAAAAAAAAGATTGCATCAAAACCGTGTTCTTCAAGTTTTCCTTTTTATTCATGCATTAATCATATTTTCCATTGTTCCAAAACCAAATGAGAGGTTCAAGCTACCCAAGCTAATGAGAGGTTTCCAACTCAACACCAGCAGTATCAAGTTCCAAACAACCGGCGCCCTGGAGTGCTCTTCAATGATGTTCCCGAGGCTAGCACTAGGAACCAACAGAATGAAGGAGACACTGGTCAGCAACGTAATCCCTATCCTAGAGCAAGAGTTCAGCAAGAAGATTATGAAGAAGAGGCAGAAGAGGAAGAGGATTACTTTCCTCCACCTAGAGTGCAACGGAGACCCATCCGTAATCCAAGATATGATGAGGATGACTATGCACCTCAACAGAGAGGGCCTCGCCAGCAACACCACCACCAAGGAGCGAATCTTTTAAAGATGACACCACCACAGTATGCTGGAAAGGTTGATCCTGAAGCTTACCTTGACTGGGAAAAGAGGATGGATCACATCTTCTCTTACTACAACCATCCTGGTCCCAAGAGAGTTGCTTTGGCAGTAGCTCAGCTCACGGACAATGCCTTATCCTGGTGGGATAGATTGTGCTCTGATCGTAGGAGAGGGCACTTGAGGCAACTAGACGCCTGGGTAGACATGAAAGATGCTATGAGACTGAGGTTTGTGCCACAACATTACCACCGAGACTTGCATAGGAAGTTCAGAACACTTAAGCAAGGAAGCAAGTCAGTTGAGGAGTACTATGAGGAGTTTGAGAAGTTAAGGAACCGTCTTGATCTCAATGAGGATGAGGAGACGATCATGGCTCAGTTCATAGATGGGTTGCAAGATAGAGTGAGCAGCAAGGTTGAGAGACAAGCTTATGGAGATCTCAAAGACCTATTCCACATAGCCGTGCAAGCTGAGCAACACATCAAGAAGAAGAGCACCAAGGGTAGATCTCAATCCAACTGGAACTCCAACAACAACAGCAACTACAACAAACCAGTAGACAAGGGCAAGGGGGTTGAGGGAGACACTCGCTCAAAGTCTCAAGCTACTGATAACAACAAAGACACCAGGACAGAGCCATCTAAGACTACACCTCTTCAACGTGCTAGAGATATCACTTGTTTCAAGTGTAGAGGCCGAGGACATATGGCTAGAGAGTGTCCGAACCAGAGAGTGATGATGCTCACTGAAGATGGGTATGAATCACATGATGAGAATGCACCTGAGTTACAAGCCGACTATGGAGAGATGCAGTATCCCGACGTGGGAGAGAGCTTGATGATCAGGCGTGTGCTTAGTGTCCAATTGGAACCAGCTGAGACAATCCAAAGAGAAAACATCTTTCATAGTAGGTGTACCATTAAAGGCAAGGTATGTAACCTCATCATTGATGGTGGGTCTTGTACTAATGCCGCGAGTGCTTACATGGTTGATAAGCTTGGCTTAGTCAAGGTCCCTCATCCGCATCCATATAGGCTAAGATGGTTAGATGATAAGGTTGAGCTTCAGATTAAAGAGCAAGTTACTATTCCTTTTAGCATTGGTAAGTATCAGGATGAGGTAGTTTGTGATGTGGTGCCTATGCAAGCTGGTCATGTTTTGTTAGGTAGACCGTGGCAATGGGATAGGGAGACTAGACATGATGGTAGATCAAACATGTATACATTCATGCATAACAAGCATAAGATTAGTCTAGCACCTCTCACTCCTGCTCAAGTTCATGAATTGCATTTGCAAATGGTTAAGGAGAAGGAAAAATCTGTTAAATCAAATTTCCTAATCCAGCCTAGCCATATAAGAAAGGCAGCTGCTACCAAACACACAATGCTACTAATGATCTTTAAGGAGCTTTTGAGTGCAGGTTCAGGTGAAGTGGAGTATCCACCAGAGATTACCAAGCTTCTAGACCAGTTCAAGGACTTGTTTCCAGAGGAGATTCCACACGGCCTACCACAACTAAGGGGCATTGAACATCAAATAGATTTCATACCAGGAGCTGCTTTGCCAAACAAACCGGCTTATAGAGTAAACCCCGAGGAGGCCAAGGAGTTGGAAAGACAAGTTCAGGACCTATTGGACAAGGGGTACGTGAGGGAGAGTCTAAGTCCTTGTGCGGTTCCTGTCTTACTAGTACCAAAGAAGGATGGGACTTGGAGGATGTGTGTAGACTGCCGAGCAATCAACAACATCACCATCAAGTATAGACACCCCATTCCCCGGCTTGATGACATGCTAGATGAGCTAAGTGGAGCCACCATCTTCTCCAAGATTGACCTTAAGAGTGGGTACCATCAGGTAAGGATGAAAGAAGGTGATGAGTGGAAGACAGCTTTTAAAACAAAGCAAGGTCTCTACGAGTGGCTGGTGATGCCATTTGGACTCACCAATGCTCCTAGTACTTTCATGAGACTCATGAACCACATTCTTAGACCCTACATCAGTAAGTTTGTTGTGGTGTATTTTGATGATATTTTAATTTATAGTACAAACTTACTTGATCATGTGTCACATCTTGAGCAAGTATTAGAAACACTTCGTAAAGAAGGTCTCTATGCAAACCTCAAGAAGTGCACATTCTGCACTGATAAACTTGTCTTCCTAGGTTTTGTTGTGAGTTCGCAGGGATTACAGGTTGATGAAGAGAAGGTAAGAGCAATCCAAGAATGGCCAGTACCCACAAGCATCAATCAAGTCAGAAGTTTTCATGGGCTAGCCAGTTTCTACAGGCGGTTTGTTCAGGATTTCAGTAGCATAGCAGCACCTCTCACTGCCATTGTTAAGAAGAGTGTTGGGTTCATGTGGGAGAAAGCTCAAGAAGAGGCTTTTCAATCTCTAAAATACCGGCTAACTCATGCACCAGTTCTAGCTCTACCAGACTTTAATAAGACATTTGAAGTGGAGTGTGATGCCTCAGGGATTGGAATTGGAGCAGTGTTACTTCAAGGACGCAAACCAGTGGCCTATTTCAGTGAGAAACTCAATGGAGCTGCTCTTAACTACCCTACATATGACAAGGAGTTATATGCCTTGGTGAGGGCTTTGGAAACATGGCAGCATTATCTACTCTCCAAGGAATTTGTGGTGCACACTGATCATGAGACCCTTAAGCATCTAAGAGGGCAAACCAATCTCAAGAGAAGACATGCTCGTTGGCTGGAGTTTATAGAAACCTTTCCATACATCATCAAGTACAAGAAGGGTAAAGAGAACATTGTAGCTGATGCACTCTCCAGGAGACATGCCTTGATCACCACAATGGAAGCTAAGGTGCTAGGATTTGAGTTCATCAAGGAGTTATATGGAGAGGATCCGGATCTTTCTGACACTTACACCAGCTGCACTAAAGGGCCTCACGGGAAGTTCTATTTGCATGAGGGATTCTTGTTTAAAGGCAAGAGACTATGTATTCCTCAGTGTTCTTTGCGAGACCTGATCACTAGAGAGGCTCACGGAGGAGGTCTCATGGGACATTTTGGAGTAGACAAGACACTTGCTGTGGTCAGAGAGCATTTCTATTGGCCGCACCTAAAGAAGACAGTAGAAGCTCATTGTGCAAGATGCGTGGTATGCAAGAAAGCCAAGTCCAGAGTACAACCCCATGGTCTTTACATGCCACTGCCCATTCCCACAGCTCCTTGGGTGGACATATCTATGGACTTTGTACTAGGGCTACCCCTGATTCAACACAAAGACTCAATCTTTGTTGTGGTGGACAGGTTCTCCAAGATGGCACACTTCATACCTTGTGCCAAGGTGAATGATGCATCCAAGACAGCTGATCTATTCTTCAAAGAAGTGGTTCGCTTACATGGGATTCCAAGAACCATTGTATCAGATAGAGACACCAAGTTCCTCAGCCACTTCTGGAAGACACTATGGAAGAAGCTTGGAACAAAGTTACTCTACTCAACAACTTGTCATCCGCAAACTGATGGGCAGACAGAAGTTGTTAATAGAACTCTCTCCACATTGCTTAGAGCCACCATTGGGAAGAACATGAAGAATTGGGTTGATTGCATTCCCTTCATAGAGTTTGCTTACAACCGGGCTCAGCATTCAGCTACAAAGATGTCACCATTTGAAGTTGCTTATGGGTTCAACCCAAAGACACCTCTCGATCTTACTCCTCTGCCTCCAGCTGAAGTCATTAGTCTAACTGGTGAAGCTAAGGCTGTTTTTGTCAAGGAGTTACACCACAAGGCCCTGGAGAACCTAGAGAAGCGAACTGAGCAGTATGCAAAGCAAGCTAACAAGGGTCGAAAAGAGGTTATATTTGAACCAGGAGAGTGGGTTTGGTTACACATGAGACAAGAGAGGTTCCCAAACCAGAGGAGCTCCAAGTTGAAACCAAGAGGCACTGGCCCCTTTCAAGTCCTTGAAAGGATCAACAACAATGCCTACCGTCTTGACCTACCAGGTGAGCTCAATGTATCATCCACTTTCAATGTTACTGATTTGTCTCCTTGTTTTGCAGATGAACCAGTTTTGAGGTCAAAACCTTTTGAAGGGGGAGGGAATGATGAGGACATTGAACCTGACCTTACTGAACCAGACATTCAGGATATGATCAGGAACATAACCAAACCAGATGATGAGCAAGAAGTGTCCATACCAACTGTCTTTAAGGGAGCAATCACTAGACAAAGAGCTAAGATACTTCAACACAAGTTTAATGAGAGCATGATACTTGCTTCTGATCTTGGACAGGTTAAACAAGCTGAGGAGGTTACCAAAGAAGTTATCAAAGGAGATGCCGAGAAGGTGGAGGAGCCAAAGGAGAGTTCTCAAGCCTCAAGAGAGGATCTTTGGCCATTCATACCAGATCAAAGCCACAACCATTTGATGATCATCACCATTGAAGCTCCAAATGCTTAAACAAGACTCTTGGACAGAGTTGGCTACTAGGCAAGCTATTTGTGTGTGCTCTTTTCCTTGTTCTTGGTTTTGTCCCACGAGGTTTTCCGGAGGAAGGTTTTTAACGAGGCCACAGCTAGCTTACATATCACCTGAGTGCATTCTCGGTCCAAGACTAAGAAGAAGCCATTTCTTCTTACTTTCCTTATTTGAACCATAGTTTATTTTAAGTATGACATTTTCGTAGAAGGAGCATGTTCCTTTATATTTGTGTTGCGCAACCTTTAGTTTTTTCAGACTTGATATTTTTATAAAACTTTTCTTTTCAAAGAAAACCTAGTTCTCTCTCTCAAGAAGAACAGCCGCCACCTCCTTGCCTTGTGAGACCAGCTCCTCCACGGCTTGAGGTTCCTTGTGTTGTATCACGAGCCTTCCATCTCTCGTGTGGTGCACTTCAGTCCCCCCGGGTTCCATCTCTCACGGTTTCTCTTGGTTGATTAGATCAAACAAAAGAGCCACCTCTTGATCTAGATCGGCTCCAACTCTCTTGCTTGGATCATACAGCCTTTGTCAGCCTAGGCTTGTATCACCTTGTTAGCTTGTACTTCTTCAGCCTTGTGCGCCAAGGAAAGATCCTTCTTCCCTCCAAAGAGACCAATAGATCCCTCCTCCTTCTGTAGCTGCGCGCACACCTCTTCCATGGATGGAAGTGTATTAGACCTCAAGATGTGTGCTATCACATCCTGGTAGGCCGGATCCAATGTCATCATAAGCCCGAACACTTGATCTTGCTCCCTTCTCTCCGCGAGTGTGTCTTGATCAGTAGTGTTGGGTCTCAAGCCCTCCAGCTCGTTCCAAAGAGCTCTGAACTTCCCCAAGTGCTTGGCGAACTCCTCACCATCTTGAACTAGAGCATTGATAGCTCCTTTCAACTCAAACACACGACTTAAGTTGGTTTTGTTACCATAAGTCTTTTGAAGCACCTCCCAAAGATGCTTAGGAGTCTCGCAGTAGCTGTAGGCTTCAAGGAGATGCAGCTCAAGAGATCCCTGAAGCACGGATAGCACCATAAGATCATCTTTCACCCATCGCTTGAACTCAGCTAAAGCTTTCTCCTTTTCCTTCTCATCTTCATCTTCCTTGGCCACTGGTTTTGTTTGAGCTTCATCCGTGATGTGACTCCAAAGCCCTAGCCTTCCAATAGCTGTTTTCACCAGCCTAGACCACAGCAAGTAGTTGCTTCCTCCCTTGAGAGCAACCGGAACCGAGATCACCTTGTTGTTGTTGTAGTTATCCTCCATGTTTTTCTTCCCGCCAAGAACACTTTTGAATCTTCACTTGAATCGAACTGAAGAACACGAACCCAGATCTCAATACCAAAGCCAACCTGGCTCTGATACCATATGATTTTAGAGAATAAGAATGGTATTGAGAGAATAGAGAAGAAATAGAGAGAATCCGAGTGAAGAGAAAGATTGTTTGTAAAGAGATTAAGAGATTATGTAACCATTGTTGCAAAGCTTAAGAGAAAATGTGTCTCTGATTTCTTAACCTCAAAATGTCGACAATACAAGAGTATATAAAGAGGAGAAGAGTAAAGACTAGGGTATTCAGAACACTATTCAAAGCATGTGGAGTCAAGGCAATACTTGGCTAAGATTGCACACATGCTTTGGTCAAAAGGTGAGAGTGGCGCGCCTTGCTTTACAGGCTGTCTTGGTCTGGCTGAGCTTAAGGATAAGAAACCTTATCCTCCAACGGTCAGTAACAGTATGCGCTCTTCCCTTAAGCTCTCCATCCCTCCTTACTTCACTTATGGTCGACCTTGTACCTTCCTTGAGTTGCAAGTCTCCAAATAGTGTATAGTAACTCTTGTAATAGTAAATAGTAGTCATGTTACTATTTACTATTACACCACTTCTCCCAAATGATCCCTTAGCTTCATAACCCCATCCTGAACTCTTCCTCACCATTTATACACTTCAGTTTAACACTATTTAAGGATAAGAGGTTGTGTATCCCACAAGGTTCCATGCGAGACTTGATCTTGAGAGAAGCACATGGTGGTGGGCTTATGGGACACTTTGGGCGTGACAAAACCTTAAGTATAGTGGCAGAACACTTCTATTGGCCACACTTGAGAAGAGATGTTGAGAAGCTATGCGCAAGATGCATTGTTTGTCTCAAAGCTAAATCCAGGTTACATCCTCATGGTCTTTACATTCCTTTACCTATTCCTGACCTACCTTGGGTAGATATTTCCATGGATTTTGTTTTAGGTTTGCCAAAGATCAGGAACAAGGACTCCATCTTTGTTGTGGTGGACAGGTTTTCTAAGATGGCTCATTTTATTCCTTGCATTAAGACTAATGATGCTACTCAAACTGCTGATTTATTCTTTAAGGAAGTGGTTAAGCTTCATGGTATTCCTAGAACTATTGTTTCTGACAGGGACACAAAGTTCTTGAGCCACTTTTGGAGGACCATTTGGAGGAAGTTGGGAACCAAGCTCTTGTTCTCTACCACTTGCCATCCTCAAACTGATGGACAAACTGAGGTTGTTAACCGCACTCTATCCACTCTCTTGAGAGCCACGGTTGGTAAGAACTTGAGGAATTGGCTTGATTGTTTACCCTTCATTGAATTTGCTTATAATAGAGTTCCTCATTCAGCTACTAAACTCTCACCTTTTGAGATTGTGTATGGTTTTAAGCCAATGACTCCTTTAGATCTCTCTCCTATTCTACCACAAAAGGATCAAATGGTAAGTACTGATGGTGAGACTAAGGCTGAGCTTATGAAGAAAATCCACCAGAAGGTTAAGGAGAACCTAGAGAAGCAAAATGAGAAGAACAAGAAGCAAGGTGACAAGGGAAGAAAGGAGGTTTCATTTGAACCAGGAGATTGGGTTTGGTTACATATGAGGTCCGAGAGGTTTCCAAAGCAAAGGAAGTCCAAGCTTTCACCAAGAGGAGATGGCCCATTCAAAGTCTTGAAGAAGATCAATGACAATGCTTACCAATTGGAGCTGCCGGTTGAGTTTAATGTTTCTTCTACTTTCAATGTGTCAGATTTATCTTACTTTCATGCAGATGAAACTGTTCTGAGGTCAGAACCTTCTCAAGAGGGAGAGAATGATGAGGACATAGAACCAGATATCAACATCCCCACACTTAGACAAGCGCCAAGAACAAGATCAGGAACTAAAGGTGTTGTAGCAAGCTTCAACAAAGCCATAGAAGTCCTTCTAATCAAGAGCAACATCAGTAACAAGCTAGAAGACATCACAAGCCGCATGGATCAGTTCACTATAACCGGAGACAAAGCAAATGAAGAAGAAGCTTGTGTTATACAAGTTGGTCCAAGAGGAGATGATAACATATGGTCCATTCTTCCTTGCAAGGAAATGGTTTCCTTATTTACCATCTCCCTTAAGTGATACGGTGAGTATTGAGAAGAGGAGAGCCAAGTTCAAACGACAACACTTTGCAAGAATCAAAGACACGCTCCTCTCCAACGGCTACTTCTTTCAAGTCTTATCCGCGCCTAAGGTAAGTAAGGTAAGTCCATTCATAATATCATTTGTATCCTATGGTCTATCTTGCAGGGTCTTGTGACATTTTATTTCAATTCGTTGAGTCAGGCATTGTTTAGCCTATGCTTTCTTAAGTCCTAGATCGAGTCTTTGTATTGTTTTTGCTTCAAGACCCCTAGAAGGGCATTACTCCATCGGACACTATATAAGTCCCTTATAAGCAGTCATGTATCTTTGAACCTTTATGAAATATATGAGTCAGTTTGCCCCCTAGCAAATACTAAGTCTTTTGAGAGTTTGTGAGAAGCATTCTTGAGAGCAAATCGTGTTTTATCAAGTTCCTCATCATAGAACTTGTGGTTACACTTCGATCCATTCTTTGGTTGTGTGAATCAATCAAAACCTCACCCCATCAGTCCATCTCTTTGTCTTTGTTGAGTTGTTTATTCGACCAAGCAACTTAGATCCATATCCATATCTATTCCATCTCCATCCCCTTGAAGTATCAAGTTGGTTATACGACCAAGTGTTGCTTTCCATCCACCATTGATCTTTCAAGACTCAATACATCCGGATCCATCAATCTTGTTGACTTGAAGAAAGAAATGGAGCCAAAGGAGGAGTTGGGTTGAGTTTGAGTCTTGTGCGAGAATAAGGCAAGTCTTACAGAGATTGCATATCAGGCTTCAGGAGTGTTCTGGAAGGACTTCAGAGGAGTCTAAGAGTACTATGAAGATGGTGCAAAGATAGGGTCAAGTCCAGGAGGGACTTAGACACCATTTGGAGTTAGTTGGGTGATGGTGCAGAAATAGGGTCGACCATCGGTACGGAAGGTACAGAACCGTACCGTACGGACTGTGCAAAGTTAGGGTGACCCAAACCGTGTCAGGTTCAACCATTTGGAGATGTTTGGGTGAGATGTGCAAAAATAGGGCGAGGTACGGACAGGCGGTCCGTACCATCAA
>NW_026617417.1:0-17361 GCF_000801105.2 Raphanus sativus | reverse complement strand
TTAGTTTTTTTATTTCTTAATTGTATATTTACTTTTTTCTTATATTGTATATTTACTTATTCTAGTTTCTTGCTTTATTACGATAAATATTTAATGTAATATTTCTGTTTCTTATACTGTATATTTACTTATTATTTATTTTCTGTTTTTAATAATAATACCACGTGTCATAAATATTAATGTAATTTTTTTTCAAATAGATGTTCAATGTAATATTTTTTCTTCTTATTTTTTCAGATGGATGTAATATTTCGAAATAATTTAAAGCTATATGTTATTTCAAATATATGTTAATATAATATTTACTAATATTGTAATGTTACCATTTCTTAAAAATACTTGGAAATAATTAAAATGTAAAACATACATTATTTCAAATATATGTTTAATGTAATATTTCTATTTTTATATGTATATTTACTTATTATTTGTTTCTACTTATATAGTATATTTATTTATTATTTATTTTCTATATTTTTAATAATAATGTCACGTGGTATCTTTCAGTGAATTTTTTTCCCGCCCATTGGAGATGGTCTAAAGAATGCGAAAAAGTGTCATGTTTAGATCAAGGCCTAACTTGATCAGGTAAGTTTTTTCTTACTCTTTATTTTATGTGTTTATAATGTAGAAATGTGGTATACTACTTTTGTTTACTTTAAGATCAAAATATATATATGCTTTTGCTTATATATTACTTATTTGTAGGTTCTTTTAGAAACTTAAATGTAAATCATTGAAAATGAAGAAGTCTAAAAGAATAATACGAAAGCAAAAATATTTATAAGAGAAGAAGATCAGAATTAAGGTTGATATTTTAATTTTTCAATACATAGTTAAAATGAAGACAATTAATAAGTTTGCAATGAATTTTCCCGGAATTGCCATCATAAACCATTTCTCAAAGAAACATTTGCTTTACTTTTTCTTCCAACTCTATAAAAACAGTAAAACCAAAAAAACTTTGGGGAATTTTCAAAAATACCACTTTCAAAGTACCATTATTCATCTTTACCACCACTAAAGACACATTTTCAAAAATACCTTATTTATTAAAATGGTAAAGACTCTTATATCTTTGTTTTTATATGTTTTTCAAAATTCTAATCCCAAATTCTAATTCCTAAACCTCCAATTCTAAACCCTAAACCCAAAATCTTCAACTCTAAACCCTAAACCCTAAACTATATACCCTAAATTCAATATCATAAACCCTAAACCCTAAAGTCTAAACTATAAACCCTAAATCCTTAACTCTAAACCCTAAATCTTAAACTCTAAACCCTAAACTATATACCTTAAACCCTAAAACATCAAATCTAAACCTTAAATCCTAAACCTTTAAATCTAGACCCTTTATTAAAAGTAGTGGTAAAAGTGGTTAGTGTAAACATGAAAAGTGGTATTATGAAAATGGTATTTTTGGCAATTTCTCAAAAACTTTTGCTTTACGTTTTCTTTCAACTCTATAGAAACAGTAAAACCAAAGAAACTTTTGCTTTACTTCTTCTTTCAGCTCTATAGAACTATTCACTATCTTCATGAGCTCATGCTTTGGGATAAAACCTCTTAGCCCCCTGATTTTTTTTTGTTTAAAAGCTATTAATCCACTAAATTAGCATGAACTCTAAGCAAACATGTGAAGTCTATCTCAAGTCTACTGAGAAGCCTGCTAATATTATATTCAGTTATTTTAACGTCAGTGGGCTCATTAAACTGCTTAATCTGCCGCATAACAACTTATCTTTCATTAGAATCTTCTTGAAACATCAACCAAGAACAACAGTTCTTGAAATCAAGGAAGAAAAAGAGACCTGCCTCACTTGGTTCCTTCCCCTCAACGTCCTCCATAAACCTCTGCAAATATCATTGTTTCCCTATCTCCACCACAGGCAGGCCTTGCCTTGCAAACTCCACAACTTCATCATCATCCTTAACAATCCCCACTTTACCATGAACCAAGAAAATCATAGAGCCAAGTAATCAAATTCTTTGTCGTACAATGGAAGTTTCTCCTTACTACATATTGCAACTATACTCACATCGAGTTTGTTCTCGCCACCAGAAACCACAAGTCCTCAACACCAACCACAAATCACCTGGTTTGGGATCGTAATACTCCATGGCGAGTCTCTCCGTCTTCAAAGAAACCTTCGATTCATCTCCTTCATGCTTGAGCTATTTCAGAAACGGCTCATGCAGGACGTGCCAATAGCCAGCTTCCCACACTGATTCTCGCCCTCCTCTGGTTTTGATACATATTTAGGCTTGTTCAATAGCTGAAGCTCTTCCTCCGCCACAATTCCTCCGTTTTGTACATTGAAACGACGTCCCGATGGAACCATGAATCATTCAAGTTTGACTTTAGGAATTTAGAATATATGAATTGTCCTTATCATATATGAATTTAAGAATTTCCTCCTGAGATCCATTGGTCTGCTCCAAATACAGCCTTGCTGATCTGATGTAGTTCATAAAAGCTGTTAGTATGACCAACTAAATATAATATTACATGTAGTGCATATACACACCCGAGAAAGCACATGCTGAATACACTAAAATAAATCCTTCGAGGAATCCCTATTACAAATTGCATGAACGGCATGCATAATACAAATTGGATGTTCTCTTTCCTTCGGTTCATCCCTTATTTTTTCTCTCGCTTCTTACTACACACAATCCCATACAGGCAGCGACACCAAACAACCAAACGCACATAAATAAAGTAGATATTAATGGGAGCCGAAGACGTTAGGTGAGCTACTCGGTGTTTCTGTTCCAGAGAACTTACGGCTGCGAGACGTAGAAGAAGAAGACAACTAAACCTAATTAGTATGACTTCTAATAATTCAATCTTGGCGAAAGCCCAGAGCTTGAAGTTATATTTTATAGTATAAGATATCAAAAATGTAAACTATATATTATTTCAGAGATTATGTTAAATTTAACATTACCATTTTTTATATTTTATATTTACTTTTTATATTTTTATTTAGTTTGCCACGTGGCTTATTATAGTATAAGATATCAAAAATATAAACTATATATTATTTCAGAGATTACGTTAAATTTAACATTACCATTTTTTATATTTTATATTACTTTTTTATATTTTTATTTAGTTTGCCACATGGTTTATTTCGGGAGAAGTTTTTTCCGCTGATGTGGACGTTTTCTGGTGCTTCAAAACTGTACTTTTAATAGTATAGATTTATTAAAAATTTGTACGTGACTTTTTTTTTCAAGTACGTGACTTATGCAGAAGAACTAAGTCAAGATCTTTAAAGATACAAAAAATAGACAAGGCCTAATAATGCCATGAGAGTAACAGTGAAAATGACGAAAGATTGTTTTAAAAGCCGAAAGATTTTTTTAAAAGAATTTTCACTAGTAGTCAAGAGTTTTATGGTTCTTAATGGGATGAGAGTAATAGTGAAAATGACGTCGAACCCTTCTGTCTCCCTTGGTGTCATTCACATCCATTTTCTGCAGTTGAAAGAACAGAGTATATCTTTTCATTCTTGATGTTTTTCCTAGAATACTTTTTCGTTAACTCTTCTCTGCAGAGCGACTATGGGACTACTAAAGAGTTTTTTTTGTGAAGAATAAGAGCGAATTTTCACAAACCGATTTGATATCCGAGTCTGGCCAATTTCCGGACTTTACACTGTCTCACACGTGGGAAGACAACATGGTCTGTAGTTGATCTTCTCCTTTGTTTTACTGTTTGTTATTGTGATTCCTTTTATTCATGAAGATGTGTCATATTCTCAAGAAAGCTTTATTTCAAAGAATGAGTTATTTTGCAATGATTGTTTCATTTGATGTGTTGATTTTCAACTGTTCTTAGGCTTTGAAACTGTTTTACCCGCCACACAGAACCTTCGAGATGGTTGAGAGAAGTTCATTATTATCAGAAAGGATAGACTACTAAAATACACATGACTTCTCAAATATATCACTTTTGGACAATACACCAATTGAGTCTTTCATTCTTTTAGCAAATTAATTCAGTGATCTACTACTTATTTGCTGAGGAGAATAATACAAACTTAAACAAAGGCATAAGCATTAGCATCAAGCAAACCATACAAAATATAGATACCAAAATCCCATATAAGCACAAAATAATACAATCTACAAGATAACAAATGGCACTATATCCTTTTCACTGATCTCCACAATACTATCAGTCTCTAGGTTTTATTATACTCGGAATCTGGAGAAAAATGATACATAGAACATACTCCTAACACAGATTTCATTCAAACCGAAGGAGCATCGCGTAGGGCATTGTTGAAGACGTCCCTTCCCTTTCCTTGAGGATTCCTCTTCCATTCCATGATTTTTTTGAACGTCTCTATGAATTCCTTCATGTGTAGTCGTTTCCATTCCTAACCAAAAGAAGAAAAACAACATCCAAATCGAAGGATCAGACATGCAAATCGAACCTCATTTCTTACTGAGTATGAGTTAACAAGAAAGGGGTCAAACACCTCAAAATCCCATTCTCCTCCGATATCAGGATCATCTTTATTGATCCATATATATGTTTCCACAGTCATCTTCTCAAAATTGTCCTGTAAATGCAAATAAGAAAGAAAAAACAATAGAATCAATCTCATCAAAATATTGTTTCATGGAGATGAGAATCTTCAGACTTACCTCTCGTACAACACCAACTGTCACCCTCTCATATTCATTACCCTCGACAGCATCTAAATTCTCAAGTTCTTCATCCGTTAATCCCATTAATAACTACACCAAAATATCACTTCTCAAAATCACAAAAAAAGAAAAAAGAAAAACCCACGAGAATATAGCAGCTGAATTTCACAAAAACAATTAAGAAAAGAAATCAAACCTTTCCATGAACTTCTCCATCTTCAGACGGTATAACACATGGATACAAACGTCCTTTAAGCCTAAACCTCTTACTGAATTTAAAAAAAAAATCCAAAATCACCATCAAGTATTAGATCTATACAGAGAGAAAAAATCAATAGAGAGATTAAGACAATACTTACAAGCCAGGGAGTGTTGCAAAGATGGTTTCAGGAGTACGATCAAGCATGACCTTGACGACCTCAGGCTCCTGAAAGCTACCATAGACGAAAACATTGTGAAGCTGCGCACCGGAGCCACTCATTTTTCTTCTCTCTTCAGTCTTTTTTTTTTTTGCTTTATTTGCTTCTGCTGTTTCTTTATGAAATGTTTAATTTATGACGTGAAGATATGTGTTAGGATTCTCTGCCGACAATTAAGATATCCCTTTTTTTATCAGTTTTTTTTTCTTTATTTGCTGTTGTTGTTTCTTTATCAAAGGTTTGATTTATAAGGTATCCCTTTTTTTTTATCAACATCAGTATCCCTTTTTATTTGATCTTTTCCTACTTTTGCCGGCAACTATTTGATACATATTTGTTCAAAAAAAACTATTTGATACATATCTATACTATACTAAAAGGCTAATAAGATCAAAGGAGAAGGCCTCTACGTAGGATTAAAAATTAAGACCAATCAGCTTTAAGATATTTGCCATGTCAGATTAACCTAATTACTTCTGCCTGATGAATTGTCGATCCACAGCCTCCGTTCTCTTTTGACACAAATCGTCTGTTCACTCTCCCTCTCTCTATGTAATGGTTGTTGCTTGATTATGACTGTTGATTGTTTGTCTTCCTCATCAGTTATGCTTACATATCTATTTAATTGAGTACTCAAAAAATTGAGACAATTAAACAAATCTTAGGCGACGAGAGTTCAATGAAGCAAGGGAGATGGCCGCCGGCGACGGGACAGCTGTGTTGGTGTTTGATTCTTCGACGGGTAAGAAGTTTTCTATGCTATCATCGGTTCATCTCTCGATCCTAATTTATCCCTTCAGATTTAGATTATTCTTCTATTATCTTTGTTCATCTCTGTGCATTTTGGATTTTAGTTAACTCTAAGTATGCTTTAAAAATTCATGTCTTTCAGTTTTTTTTTTCTCTGAGAGTTTAACATTTTACTAACCATATTTTGATAAAACCCTTGATTATGTTTGCAGCTTCAACATTTTTGGAAGCAAGCACAATTCCTCATCATTCTGATGTAGTTTGTGTTCACCGTTCCACTTCTCTAGGCTTATATTACATAAGAAAAGACCTAAAACTCAATCTAACTCAAACTACCTTATATCTAACCTTTGAGGAGTTGTGTGTGATCATAATTTTGTGGTTTCTTTTTCACAGGTTAGCATATTGGGTATATTTCTTTGAATATTTAGTTGTTCCACCTCTCTAAAACAAGAAGACAGAACCGTTGAACTCTACTATTTTTTCAATATGTATCGTCTTACAGGTTGCTCTGACTACTGCCAAGATAGAGTCCATTTTTCTTTGGCTGAAGATCGAATATATAAAATACTGAGTTATGCAAGAGGAAAAATGGAGAGGGTCCCCAGGTCCAATGGGAGAAAGTCTTAACTCGCTGTTTCTAACTGTCGATAGTGATATTGGAGGATAAATCGGCATAGCTCCTACTGATAGGGTTTGTCAGGCTGTTGCCTCTGAGACTGTGGTAGGGGGTTAGGCAATTGGTGTTCTTCCCATGTCTAGGTACCTTGGTAAGCAATACTTCTATTGATTATCAGTAATGAATCTGTGAATGCCTTGCGAGTAGGCTTATTAATTTCATCTATGGCACATCTCTGGAATTATACTGTGAAATTTTTTTTCCTGCCATTTAAGAAACATTAGATCCTCAGTGTGTTTTCTTTCATCATCAACTTATGCTCCAGAAACCCATTAGATTTGTAGATTAGTATGCCTAAATTGTGTTGCGTTTCTCCTTATATGCAGAACAAGTATGTTTTGTCTGATTCTGATGCTTTATGTATATGTCTGACAGGTTTTACATTTGGGATTCACATATCAGCCTTGTATTTTTCTACTCGATAACTATTAGCAATTATGGATGATTGGGGTAAAGTTTATTGCTTTAATGTCTCTTTATGTGTTTCTATCTATAATCAAATTACAAAATTGATTCACTTGCACAAGTGTGAATCTTATTGGAGTTTTGATTGCTTATAGTTTTTATTTTTTTGATGATTTAAGAGGATGAGCCGCTTGCACCACTTCCAGCTAAAGTTGAGCTTAAAAGCAACTGGAATGACGAGGATGTAGATGAGAATGATATTAAGGACTCTTGGGAGGATGATGATGATGATGACGAACCTGCTCCGGTAAAGCCTGCTTCGGACAAGGCTCCTCCTAAGAAAGCAGCAGCCAAAGCTGTTGAAAAGAAGGGTAAAGCAGCCGATGTTCCAAAAGAAGCACCAAAGGAAGGACCTTTGGATCCTATCTCTAAGAAACTTCGCATGCAGGTAATTTAAATCTTTCTACCTGGCATATTTGTTGAGACGAGCTTTTATAAACAAGACCAAAAACTGTGTGTTCTTTCTCTCACAGGGTTGTTGAAGAAGCTGACTACAAGGCAACTGCTGAACTCTTTGGAACGAAGGGTGAAAAGACAAAACTTGATGTGTTCATCCCCAAGTCTGAAAGCGATTTTTTGGAATATGCTGAAATGATTTCTCATAGGCTTAAACCATATGAGGTTTGTTGCATAAGCCTTTCTTCTCTTTATAGTAAAACGCTCTTGGCAAGTTGGCATGTTGAACTTATACTTTGGTTTCTTCTGTTTGCAGAAAAGTTATCATTATATTGCGCTACTCAAAGCAGTCATGAGACTATCTGTGGCCAACATGAAGGAGCAGATGTTAAAGATGTTGCTTCGTCCATTACAGCAATAGCAAATGAAAAAAATAAGGCGGAGAAAGAATATTGCTGCTGGTAGAAAGAAGACTGGTATGTGCATTGACGACACTCGCCTTCTAATTTTTGGGTTATTGATTTGTAGATACGTTATTCTGAAGATTAAGTGTGAATCCTTTTTTTGTGATGATCAGGTGGGAAAAAGAAACAACTGATTGTAGATAAGGCCAATCGCTACTATCTCAGCCGTTGCAAGCCGCTCTTTGGATAAAGCCAAGATGTTCGCTGCTGCTAATGGCTACTCTCCTTCGGCAAAGATCCACGGCTCTTACGAGTCGATTCTTGAAGATTCAGAGGTTGATGCTCTACATTCCTCTCCCAACTAGCCTCCACGTCGAATGGGCTATACGTTCTGCTGAGAAAGGTAAGCACATCCTTCTTGAGAAGCCCGTGGCGATGAACGTAGCTGAGTTCGATAAGATTGCTGCGGCTTGCGAAGCCAATGGTGTTCAGCTTATGGATGGTACCATGTGGGCTCATCATCCTAGAACCGCTAAGCTCAGGGAGTTCCTCTTCGATCCAGACTGTTTTGGCCAGCTCAAAAGCGTAAGTACTATGAACTTAGATTAGTGGGGTAGAGTTGGAATCATTCATAATTCATAGTATAGTATATGTTCTTTGGTTAAGATCTTTATGGAACTTATTGTTTACTTGCACTACTTCGCGAAGATTGTTCAGGTGCTTGCGTATACGGCTGTTTCGAGCTTTTCCAAGCATAGGCGGTGGAGGTTTGGAATCACTTCGATTACTCTGGTTTATTACTCTGAAAGGAGCTGCCAATGATATTTTGGTGAAAAATCAATGGCGGTGCTCTAGCGGTGATTTTACGCAAAGATTGGTGTTATCTCCAGCTTCTTATACGTGTTCATTATATAGCATGATATAGTTAATTTTAATAAGTGGATTTTGTTTTTGGCCCAATTAGATTGACAATGTGTATTGGGTTTTGTTGAACATTATTATAAATTCTCATTTAGAGCTTTTTCATGATTAACACAATCCTATAAATTATATTTTAACTAAATAGGTAAGTTATTAAACAGTATTAGTCAACAAAAAAATTATTCAACAATGTATTATTTTATAAATGCTATTATATGTACATTTAGTTACCGCTAATGCAAATTGTAAATAAATGTGATACGTGTATCTACCAATCTAATGGGTTAAATACATTTATTTATTTACTATTAAAGATTTTTATTTTATTTTGTCCAATGTATTTATTAACTATAAGTATAAATTAACAGCCATCTGAGAAAAAAAACTTTAAGTATAAACTAGAATTTGACCCGTACTCCCGTGCGGATGTTTGAATTTAATTTATATTCAACGTAAATTTTTAAACTGTCGGTTTTATAAAAAAAAATATCATTTATATTTTGTAGTTTGACGATTTAATTAATCCCATAAAACCGCGCGTATTATACATGGACATGTTATTAGATATCTGAATTATATACCCAAATCTGATTCGAAAAACCTAACCCGAAACCCGATCAAAATGGCAAAATACCCGAACAGATATTAAGTTATGAGATATTGGGTATCCGAACCAGAATTAATAATATTTGAATCCGAATGGATATCTGAAGGTAAAATAACATAGGTCATAACCCTATATTTCTAATTTAGGATCTCTCATTTTATTTAAAATATTTAAATTGATATTGCATATGAATCAAAGATCGAATAATATACATATAGTTTTAAAATATAAAAAATCTCAAATGACAATAAATAAATAAAATATTTTCTTTTCTTTTTAAAAGACTGTTAAATTTATTCAAACAAAAATATTTTTGTACAATGAAAATTACTTCAAGTTGAAATAACTGGTCAAGCACATCGGTGCTCGAATCTGTGAATCATAGAAACTTGAACGCTTATATAAATAAAGTTGAGTTATAGAAGACATAGTTGTAAATAAAATAAATTGCAACTTAATAACAAAGTTTCAATGATGTATGACTCCAATCTCTTTGCCAATTGCTCAGTGCATCAGCTGTTTTCACTTTCTGGTGAAAATTAGTTAGAGGTGGTTTGTATCACTTACGGTCTTTGTTAGAGTCTTGAATGGTTTCATAAACTTACTGCTTTTCTGTGCGTAGGTAGCGAAAGGGCTTTGTAATTATGGAACAAATATCATGTCATTAATTTGGTGACAGAAAACATTAGAATCGTTCTACTAATAGTGTTTCTATGGAGAAAAACGTAAGTAGCCATTGGAATCAGGTTGCAAAGAACTCTACATAGAACACTCTTAAGGTTTTGTCTAATACAAATCCAAAAAAATTCCAAGAATATTTGCCGCAAGTTTCAAGAAAGTCAGCAAAATGCAGAGGATACCAATAAATTGAACGGAGAACCCTGAAGACATCTTGAGTTGTTGCTTCAAAAGGACACATCAGGGGCGAAGTAAGAGCTCTTCTGCCCTTTGCGCAATGCAGGGATCGGTTTTACATTTTATTTTCCCTGGTCTTTTCACCCGAAAGTTATTATAGAGTTTAATTGCCTGCTAGCTTCAAGTATTTGGTTTCATTAAACATTGATATGTTGATTTCCTACAGTTCTTGACTTGCCTGTCTGTATACTTCAGTTCATGAAAATCTAATATTGATATGATTTGTGATGATAGAGATCTAAAAATAGTTTTGTTTTTAGTGACGACAATAAGTTTCTCAACTCAGAGTATTAGAATTTGTTTAATCTATGACAAAAACCAAAAGAATTTTCTTTTTCAGATGGCAAGATGGATGGACACTAACGCAAATACTTTTCTAAGCAAATTAAATGCACAGATTGAGTGACAATAGATACACATACAGTATTTCGGTCTAGAGGTTGAGAAAAAATTCAGTCAAAAATGATAAGCATGAAACCACACAAAATGATGCATAATCACGTTTTACAATTTCGGCGTTTACATCTATTTTAATCTTATTAAATATTTGTTGCTCTGGCTTGATTTATTATCATTTATATACACAATTTTGTCAAAATATTTAAAATGTCTTTCAAATGCACTAACACACAAGTGATGTTGTGTTCATAATTGTCTTTTTTATATATATTTAGTGTTTGTGTAGAGCACAGCGTGACTAGAAAAAAGTAAAGCCTTTCATTGATATTCGTTTTTGTTTTTTTTTTAGTTTTGAAAACAAAAATTCATAGATTTGGAAATAAGAAACATGGCTTGGATCATGTGTGTGAATGTTATAAAGAAAAATTACAAACAATAAAGATTTAAAGTTGTTTAAAACATTGAAAATCATGAGATTAAATTAACATTTTATAGGACACAAACCGCGCGTAGCGCGGTTAAATAATCTAGTCTTAATTAACAATCCCATTTCGACGATATTGACGGACTGGTGGGTCTTTATTTGAAGATATTTTATGTACTCGTTATTTGTTAGTCAAAAATGTAACATAAAATGGAGATTTCGTCGGAAAACGCAAACCTTCGTCTAGAAACTAAGAAATAGTATGTTCATTACACTGTTTATAATAGTTTTAAGATTGATTAATTATACTAAATCAGCCATTGCGTTTAGTAAATGTACTCCTTCTTCAACGCAGTCTACTATTTCCAGTATCTTTGGTATCACAAAAGTGGATGGTTTTGGTCGATATTTGGGATTTGCCAGAACAAATAGGAAAAAGGAGAAAAGAAGCTTTCCAATTCATAGTGCAGAAAATTAAAAATAAGCTAGATAGTTGGTACTCTAAACTCCTATCTCCGGCTGGAAAAGAGATTCTGCTAAAATCAGTTATCACAGCCTTACCAACATACACTATGTCTTCTTTCTTACTGTCAAAAACGTTATTACTGGAGATTACAAAAGCAATGAGAAAATTCTGGTGGTCTGCTTTTCAGGATAAACATTCTATCCCATGGATAGCTTGGAACAAAATTACAGCTTCTAAAAGAGATGGAGGGCTGGGGATTAGAGATATGATGGCTTTTAATAAAGCCTTATTAGCAAAGCAAGCATGGAAGTTAATCACTTGCCCTTCATCTCTATTAGCGCGAGTCTATAGAGCAAAATACTATAGGAAAACTGAGTTTCTAGAAGGCACGAGCTATCGACTTCAAGCCTAGCATGGAGGAGTATCATTCAAGCTAGACCGATCATTCAAAATGGGATGCATTGGGAAGTAAGTAGAGGAACACAAATAAGAGTATGGCATGATAACTGGTTATTGGGAGGATCTCAGGCCACACCTGTAGGTCCTGGCATGTTTATTCATCCGGATCTTCGAGTAAAGGATCTTTTTATTGCAGGATCATCCTCATGGAATCAACCACTACTTCAACAGCTATTTCAACATGAGGATGTCCAAAGAATAATGCGTCTCCGACCAAGTATAACAGGAGGCAATGATGTGCTATATTGGAGGCTAAGCAATTCAAGAAAGTATATAGTCAAGTCCGGTTATCACGTTCAAAAGCAAATGGACGATGAGGACGCTCTTATTAATCAGGTTCAATTTCACCCTTCTACTCAATTGCGCAATCAAGTTATTAATAGATTATGGTCACTGAATATTCCACCTAAGATTAAAATATTTTGGTGGAAATTGCTCCATAATGGATTACCAGTAGCTACCAATCTAGTTAGAAGGAGGTGTAGAATAAATCTGGATTGTCAGCTCTGTGGGGAAGGGTATGAATCATTATCCCATCTGCTTTATGAATGTAGAGTATTCCAAAGAGATTTGGCACATGGCATGTCCTGAAATTTCACAGAGCTTCGTGTTAAATTTGGATCTCTTGCAGTTAGTGCAGTACATAATAATAGATAGTGCAAGAGAAAGACATGGTTCTTTGCCTTTGTTTTTAGGATGGAGAATATGGAATATGGAAAATGCGGAACAAATTACTATTCGAAAACACTAGAGTCCACATCGTGCAGGTCATCAAAAAAGCCATAATGGATTTAAACCTATTGAAGGAAGCCTTGCAGCTTAATGAACCAGTTTCATCGGATAGTAAAGAAAATCATTATCACTCTATTGAAGATATTCTCCCTCGAGAACCATGTTTCTACTGTATTGTAGATGCTTCTTGGAAGTCTCCTTATGAAACAGCATGCATAGGGTGGTCCTTATATAGTCCACAAGGCACCCTCATTATCCAAGGAAGCTCTGCAATAACTCCAACAAACTCATCGCTTGAAGCCGAGGCAATGGCAACCTTGTTAGCAGTTCAACAGTTGCACCGACTACGATATGACAATGTAATGTTTCTAGGAGATAATGCGCAACTTTACAAGAGCCTACAAGATTCCAACCACTTTTGCAATGAAGCCACAACAATGGTAATGGACATTTCTAATCTTTCTAAGCTCAATAAGTATTCTTTTAAGAAAGTTCCTAGAAATCTTGTACATTATGTTGACCTGTTAGCAAAAAGAGACAGATTAATGAACCAGCAATATGTAATATCATGGCTCTCTAGCTGACCATTATACTATGTTTTGAGCTAATGAAAATGTTGTCAAAAAAAAATAGTTTTAAGATTTAACATTCTCTGTCATCTTTGATTTATAAAAATATAAAGCTCAATACATTCCTAAATACAAGAATTTTTTTTCTAAAAATTAAAAATTCAAGCCCACAGAAAAATCTAAAGAAAAAAGTAATAGAACAACATTTTGATTGATATGACGCAGAAGGGACAAATGTCACTTGAACACATCAGCAAAAGAAACTACCCAACTTCACCATCTAACACGTAATCGTCGATAAATCGTTGTTCCACCAGACATCGGACATAATCCATTCAAAGATATGCACCGACAATGAGAACTGGAAGTGATAGAACAACAGCTACACCGCTTAAGATTTGACTGTCAGAGCTACAATAAACGGAAAATTAAATAAAAAGCCAATAGAAGATCTCGTCACAGAGCTACCATACAGGCTAAGAGATTAAGAGGGGCTTATTGAAGTGATGATTTGAGAGGAATTGCTTATATACAAAATTCAAAGGAATTTCTAAAAACTTTTGGAGGTAGTTGGAAAGGATTTTAAGAGTTTCAGATATAAGTAAACTTTTTAACCTTTTTAATGAAGAGAAATTTACCCAATATGTCACTTTTTGACATTTTATGTCAGCATAAGTCACAATATTATACTAAGACACTTTTTTGGTGGTCCAATACGTGTATGTATCCTTTTCGACTAACTAGATGCTGTTTAGTTTCACTTTTATATTTAGGGCTTCTTTTGGGTTTTGAATTTTGAAATTGTGGGCTAAATCTATTAAACTATTTTGGTTTTTATTTCACTTTTTTATTTCCATCGTCTCCTTCGCAGTTCCTCTTTTTACGAGAAATGGTGGATAGAGAAAAGAAACCGTAGGTTAGTGTTTTGAAAGCGAAATCGAGGCAGACGGCGAGTGCGACTTAGAAATTCAGGCGGCGTACGGGATTCCGAAAGCGAAATCGTGGGCGTCGGCGACGGGATGAGGAGGAGTGGGCGGCGTACGGGAAAAGAGCAGTCATCTGGTTAGTTGGTTGTTGTTTTTGGATTTGTGTTCTAGCGGGTAGGGTTTAGTAGTTGGGATGGACGACCGTCTTTAATATCAACAGAGTCCTGAATTTGTTTATGTGTTTAGCGGAGGGCCGTAGCGCCGGCGAGGGTTCAGGCATGAGGACGACGCGGAGGTGCGAAGGGAAAGAGCATTGCGTCGGTAAGGAAAATTCCTACATGGATCGCTAATTATATTTTGTTTGGTGTCTACAAATAGAATTGAATTGTTTTTTTTTACCCAGAGGATGAAACGGCGGAGCAACGGCCGGACGAGAAGTTGCCGCCGAGGTTTTTCGCCACCGATAGGTACCCGAGCAAGCAGCTACTCATCGGTTATGATTCACGCCATGCTTGTAAGGCAGGTGGTTACAAAGAAGAGGTACGAGGTGTGGCCCGTGGTTGGTGGGAACCCATTGAGGTTCTCTCTCGTTGAATTTTAAAGATAAACACAATGTCATACTTTTGCTGATAGTTTTTCTTTTGTGTAAAAGTAGAAAAGAACATGTTACTCTCTGGATAAGTGTACTCCCTTCTCTTAATTGGTGCGTTCTTGTGTATGTATAAGTCTCTTATACTTTCTGGTTGAATGTGCACCCTGCTCTTTAAGATGTGATTTCTTGAAGCTGTTTTGTTGTGCATGATTTTTTTTGTATGTCTAAATGACTAGGAGGTCATTCTTACATGTGTTGTCTCTCTCTATGCAGTTGGTGACTTGAACTGTTTGATGTATGCAACATGATGTGTGTTGCTGCCCCAAGACACATGCTTTACATTGGAGCTATGTTCCAAGACAAGCTGAACCAAGATACAAAGATTAGGAATTGTGAATCAAAATTGTATCCTCAATGTACAATGTAGCTTTTATAGTGTACGTAGGGCACGTTGTACACATGTACATTATTTTTGATGATCAAGCCACACCCCTTGTACATTATCCTCATGTGCATCGTAAAATTGTATACATGAGTAGTGTACATAGGTCTTGTTATCTATGTGTACACTATCTTAATGTACATTGGTATAAATAATAGTGTACATCTGATGATCAAAGTCATAGCAACGTGTACATAGGTCTTGTTATCAACATGTACTCGTTCCAACAAATAATTTTATAATGAATTTCTAAGAGTTGTTGTGTACAAATTTTACTGTACACGTGTATAAGATTGTATATCTCAGGATTTGTTTTATCTCATGAACATTTGAGTCGTCTTATCTATAGTGGGTGGTGAATATGTCGCATAAACAGCTTCCTCCTTCTAAAAAAAATATTTTTTTCAATGAAATTCTTCAGCCCTTCAATAAAGATGGCTCATTTGATGGTTTCGTGAGAGGATTCGTGATTTTTGAAGCTGTCAATGAGACTGTCATGGAAATAGATGGACATTAGAGAGTTTGGTGGGATGACAGAATCCTGCTTCCATTGAATGGAAAATTCATCTCAAAACAATGTACAAAGAAGTACATTATCCACATGTACACCAAAGTTCTATATCCACATGTACAACAAAATACGCGTATCCACATGTACATAATAACTATCTTTGATGCATTTGTTGACTTCAAACTCTTATTCTGTATCCTCTTCGGTGGCCAATAGCTTAGTACATCAGTTTGGATGATGTCAGGCTTGTCGAAGAAATCCTTGAAAACATTGCTCAGTAATTCGGTCAGTGTGATGTCATTGCGAAAAGGGACAATTTTGGTCATGTACTTTTTGTCTATAGAGAAATCCCAGTGGTTTTCTGGAGAAGACTCCCACTCGCCGGCTATAACCATGCAGTGCTCCGCCATGGCGACGCCTGAAACAGATTAAGAAACAATCAAGAGATAATTAAGTTTAGGTCTTCCGGATAATAAAATAGTGGATAAAACTTAATAAACAGATGATGAAACTGATTAAGAAAAGTAACAAACCTTAACACTCCAAAAACCAGCAACAAATTCGTGTGTTACGATGGTGAATGGCGACTGTGAAATAAGCCGACGGAAGTGTTACGGTGAAGATGGAGAAGAGGTTAAAACCTGTGCAAAATCTAGGCCGTCGATATTAAAGGTACTAAAACTAATCCAACGGCCCGTGATGAAACAAGTAAATTGTCCTATCAAGATCTAAAAAAATAAATCTGAGCCGTCCAAATTTAATACAGATCAAGGGCTTATATTAAATCCCGCCAATATTATTATCTAGTTAACAAGTGTTACGGTTGGGAGTCAACTACAACTACTTCTTTCCTCTTCTTTGTAATGAGCATTTAGAAGAAAGTGCTGTGGTATAAGAAAGTGACTTGTTTTGATATTGAAAACTACAAAAGTGACCTAGAGCGTAATTGTTTCTTTAATGAATTGAACACCGAAAATATTGAAACTAGAAACCTTTCGATCATGGCTAGACAAAAGCTTTGTTAATCTTCCCTTTGACACGTCCACATCATTCAAGCTTCAAGTGGAACTAGGTCAACGAGAGAACCTCTGTACACAAATATCTATTTTATTAATTCTGCAGCATGATCTATTGATAAATATTTGGTCCAAAAAAATTATGTATAAGTAACTATTTTGACTGGTAAAGTATATATATAACTACTTTACTTAGTGGACTATCAGAAATAAAAGTCACTAGTTATAATTTCAACTCCCTTTTAATAACCGTTTGGTATTATCATCAATTTTTTTTTTTTGTAAACTTTCCACATGAATTAAATTACAAAAAAACTTTTCACATGAATTTTAATCATTTGTGCTCTTATCTTCAACCATATATTAGATGTGTCCACTATTATATTCACCATTGTATTTTTGGTAGCGGGTTTAAATGGATTTAAAAAAAATATTTATATAAATTATTTTAGTTTAACAGATTTTAAATAGGTTATTCAATTAAACAATATTTATTAAATGTGATTTTGTTTAAAATTAGTGAAGATAATATTAACTCATTTACATGTATAGATATACTTAAAAAAATATATAAGAATTATTTTTAAACATCTTTCAAAAA